>NW_007377520.1:456080-547531 GCF_000475195.1 Diaphorina citri | reverse complement strand
CTCGCCCATCTGTTAAGTGAAAAACTACGGGATGGGCATGCTACGACACAGACCACAAGAGTCTACTGCAGCAGTTGTTGCTATGAAACAAATTATATTTAACCCTACCAGTGCCCTAAATCACCAAAGTATGGAAAAGTATTTACAATCCCATATTTCGATATGATTCGTCCAAATTCAAAATTCTGCTTTTCCATTGGCTATTACACTTGTAAGATACTTTTCCATACTTTGGTGATTTAGGGCACAGGATTCGAACCCCAACTCACCTCCGGGTCGGGCGGGAACAGGATCCGCATGATTCGGAAGAAGTTCTGTGAGGACAGCTCGACACTGGTGTTGGCAAAGTTCATATGGAATAGCTGTGGGGACAGGTCACGGGGACAAATATCGCTCTCCCCACAGAGACCAGGTCTACTCACTGTTTAATGTCCCCCAGCCAGACAATTCTATTCTATTCTTACCTGGAATATAGCCTTGACGGTGGGTGGTAGGTTGGCAACCAGAGCCTCTTCCCTGTGTCGTATACACTCTTTGCGTATCTTGTTTTGTACTGGACGTTTCGGGTCTAAATTCTAGAACCGTCTTTAGCAGATTGTCACTATAGAGCAGTTGCGCTTACTTGGGAATGAAGCCGGAGAAGAACGGGACGAACGCCGACGCCAGGAGCGCCTGAAGGAGAGAGATAAGGGCGGGTTTTACCACTAATGCTGGGAATGGGATTTGCCAACTCGGGATTGAGATGAAAGAAGGATTTCCCTATGCTTAATATGTAGCCAGGTCAAGCTCGGATTGAACTCAATCCTGAGACAATCCACGGTGGTAAAACTCGACCTAAATAGGGTTAGACTAGTGTGCTAGCCTAGTGTGATATTGTCCATTATCCATTTGGATACGATTATGAAATTGGGGCTCCTGGATAGGATTAAATTCCTTAATCCAACTGGATTAACTTCAATTTGAAAGTGGAGTCTCACCTGTATAAGATCTTCCCGACTGTCAGATGGGCGAGAAGAGACACAATACTTCCCATTTAGGTGTTGGGTCAACACGAGAACACCAGAAAGTAACCCGTCGAAATATTTGCAATCGAAAAACGAGTACAAATTTTTGTCGATGGTGGGATTCGCCCATCATATATCCTCGTGAGGGATACATACAGTTTCCCAGTATTATTATTATTACTTAGGATTAAATAGTTTAATCCAACTGGATTAACTTCAGTGGAGTCTCACCTGTATCAGATCTTCCCGACTGTTGAAATGTGACACAATGACATTCTTGCCATCATATATCCTCGTGAGGGACACATGCAGTTTCCCGTTCACCTTCAGATGGGCATCCAGAGGCAGTGCCTTCTCCAGACATAATAATAGGTACTTTGAATACTTTGAAACTACCAACCTCCAGATTCGAAGTCCACCGAGCTACTCTTCTGATAGGTATACTGTGTCAATGGGCAACTCAAAATATTATTTGAGCAGTTCTAAATAAAGATTTATTTTGTTTCTCTTCAGATGGGCATCCAGAGGCAGTGCCTTCTCCAGACCTTCCCTCAGACACTCCTGAACTGAGAACGACGGACTGAATGGTCCGATGACACGACGTCGGGCCTCGCCTACTAGACGCAGGACGTCGCTTGTGATCTCTCCTGAAAACAGAAGGGAGAAGATCGTTTGATGTAGGTATGACTATGACGTACAATGTAACGTGGCTCGCGAGCTCTCGAGATGATCTTGTCAAGATCTTGTGCGGCTCTCTAATCATAAGTCATACTTGTTAAAAAAATTCTCGCCCGTAGCTAAAGATTAGAATTTTCATGAGACTGAATTGTGAAGATTGTAGACCAAAAAAAAAAAAAAAATGCCTGCGGGGTGGTTCATGAGACTGAATTGTGAAGATTGTAGACCAAAAAAAAAAAAAAATGCCTGCGGTGTGGCTCCCCCCCAAATCGGCTTTATGGGATTGCGGCTCCCGAAGATAAGGTTCCCTGCTATAACAATAACACAAAAAAACATTTCTTACTCAGGAGGTTTGATAGAGTGAACTGTAACTCCTCTGCTAAGGTCTTATCATCCCGAAAGCGAAGAGAGAAGAAGACAGGATAGGAGAAAGTCAGCCGTTCCGAGAACGAACCCTTTAGGATAAAGTTATCCCCGGGCAGGTGGTTCCTGCAACGTAGCGCATACAAGGCAGACGCGCTACCTTCCAAGCTAACTCGACTGGCAAGTGACAAATTGAATTTTATTAGAAAAAGATAAAAGAGGGACTCCCTGGGGAGCAATCATGCTATCCGTAGGTAGTTTTCAATCAGTTAAGGAAGTCCATAGGTAAAACGTGTCTTTTATAATAAGCACCTATAACCTGTAAGTACCAACAATGTAGGTACAGTACCTTTTACCTATTATAATACATATCTATTAGCTACTCAATGTAATACACACCTATTACCTAAGTAGGTAGGTAATTAGGTATTTGACCTATAATAAAACGGGATGTGGTGATGTCCAATGTACTAATTTTCTACGCTCAGGTGAAGGGATTAACATTATGCGAGCGTAGGTTTTACATAATAGAAACATAGTACAGTTTCGCTACACCTATTGTACAAAAGTAATAGAAAGTAAAAAGTTCTACCTAAAATTCGCACGAGATCAAGTAAGTACTTCTAACTAGCTTTGTTTAATCAAGTAGAAATGGTAGAATAGAAATAGTAGAACCCTGTTTATACTGCGAGAATGAGACTGAAAAGTCCCTTTACTCTCGCAGTCTAAACAAGGTCGAATCTGGAGGTTGGTGGTTCGAGTCCAAGTCAAGTCATAAAATTTAGCGTAGTGCATTAAGCAGGGAACGACATTTGTGACAAGCATTTATGCTTAACACAATTAAAATTCCTTCCTTTATAATTATCATTATTTTGTTCCTATTTAGGTACATATTGTATTGGAAAGTAGTAAGCATCCACTCACATCCATCGAGTAACTCTATTGGCAGGTAAATTCTTTACATCAGTCTGAGCGTGAGAGGTGTACACATACCGAAACACAAATTTTTCTTAGTGATAACGTTCGTCTGATATTTATGTAACCGAGACCGCACCTTATCAGAACGTTCTTTACCGATAACGCCATTTCTAGCTAAAAATTTCACAAGTAGGTACCTACTCAGCTACTCAGTATACTTATGTACCACATGACACCTACTGTATAGAAAAACGCCCCGATATTCCCATGTGTATGTAAGAAGTACAGGTCAAAAATTCACTGGAATCGTAGATAAAATCACAAAATTGTTTCAAGAATGCCTGATTACTAATCAGGCATACCTACCTTAAAAGTACATTGTTATTATCTTTTCCGGTACCTATACTTGTACCAAAGTAAACATTTTTTTTTTTTTAAGAGGTTTGACAGAGGGAACTGTAACTGCTATGGTCTTATCGTATCGAAATTGAAGAGAGAAGGAAGACACGATAGGAGAAAGCCAGCCGTTCCGAGAACGAACATTATCCCATCAGGATAAAATCCGCCCCGGGCGGGGATCGAACCCGCGGCCCAGCGCTTACAAGGCAGACGCACTACCAACTAAGCTAACTAGGCTGGCTCAAAGTAAACATGATGCATCCTTATCAGTAAATTAAAATAAATTAGAAATCACACACATTTCACGGGAAAATAGGAGGGTATGTCCGTTCAACCTCGGATTGAACTCAATCCTGAGACAATCCACGGTGGTAAAACTTGACCTAAATAGGGTTAGACTAGTGTGCTAGCCTAGTGTGATATTATCCATTTGGATACGATTATGAAATTGTGGCTCCTGGATAGGATTAAATTCCTTAACCCAACTGGATTAACCTCAATTTGAAAGTGGAGTCTCACCTGTATAAGATCTTCCCGACTGTTGAAATGTGACACAATGACATTCTTCCCATCATATATCCTCGTGAGGGATACATACAGTTTCCCATTATTATTACTTAGGATTAAATAGCTTAATCTGACTGGATTAACTTCAGTGGAGTCTCACCTGTATAAGATCTTCCCGACTGTTGAAGTGTGACACTATCACGTTCTTGCCATCATATATCCTCGTGAGGGACACATGCAGTTTCCCGTTCACCTTCAGATGGGCATCCAGAGGCAGTGCCTTCTCCAGACCTTCCCTCAGACACTCCTGAACTGAGAACGACGGACTGAATGGTCCGATGACACGACGTCGGGCCTCGCCTACTAGACGTAGGACGTCGCTTGTAATCTCTCCTGGAAACAGAAGGGAGAAGATCGTTTGATATGGGTATGACATCACTGTATTGATTAACTGTTAATTCTGTACAACTTACAACTGTATACACTATACAGTATATCTACCTCAACACTATTATAACAATAACACAAATATTTCCTTCTCAGGAGGTTTGATAGCTAAGCTGTGTCCATACATAGTTGACCGCGTCGATTGACGAGGTGAAGACGTGAATCTATGTTGTCGAGGCAGTGTACGGATTCAGTCGACGTCGATCGATGGTCGACTATGTGTGGACACAGCTTAAGGTCTTATCGTCCTGAAAGCGAAGAGAGAAGAAGACAGGATAGGAGAAAGTCAGCCGATCAAATATTTCCTTCTCAGGAGGTTTGAAAGAGGGAACTGCTCTGCTAAAGTTGTGTCCATAGATAGTTGACCGCGTCGATTGACGAGGTGAAGACGTGAATCTATGTTGTCGAGCCAGTGTACGGTTTCAGTTGACGTCGATCGATGGTCGACTATGTGTGGACACAGCTTAAGGTCTTATCGTCCTGGAAGCGAAGAGAGAAGAAGACAGGATAGGAGAAAGCCAGCCGATCCGAGAACGAACCCTTTAGGACAGGGTATGCGACACGAAACTTTTGGTTAAGACCGGTGCAACGGTTGGCGGCATTTTACTCAGCCGATCCGAGAACGAACCCTTTAGGACAGGGTATGCGACACGAAACTTTTGGTTAAGACCGGTGCAACGGTTGGCGGCATTTTACCGCTTTTTGGCATTTTTCGGTGTAATTTAACAATATCCCGGGAACGGTATAAGCTAGAGACTTGAAATTTGGTATGTACTTCACAAATGTGACAAAGATGCAACACAAAACGTTTGGTTGAGATGGTTGCTGCGCTTGGCGGTATTTTAACAGCTTTTGGACAGATTTCGACCGTTTTTTGGCGGTTTTCAGCTATAGCGACATAACGGACAAAGATGCAACACAAAACGTTCGGTTGAGATCGTTGCTGCGCTTGGCGGTATTTTGACCGCCTTAGGACAGATTTCGACCGTTTTTTGGCGGTTTTCAGCTATAGCGACAAAACGGTTAGAGATATTGTGAAAGTTAGGGTAAAAGAGCACTCAAATAAGCATCATCCAATAGGATAAGGAAAGTCGTGTGATGTTCACACCAGATTTTTATATATTAGATTTTCCGTGCTTTAAATGCATTTCCCTGCCAGCTTAGGTTAGTCTAATAAATTATAATCACATCGAATAACTCTATTGGCAGGTAATTTTTACCTTCTATTACCCTTACGTATAGGGAACCTATACAAGGTAATGAGAAAGTATTGCAATCGGTCCAAATTTTTTTACATTAGTCTGAGCGTGAGAGGTGTACACATACCAAAACACAAATTTTTCTTAGTGATAACGTTCGTCTGATATTTATGTAACTGATACCGCACCTTATCAGAACGTTCTTTCCCGATAACTCCATTTCTAGCTAAAAATTTTACAAGTACCTACTCAGCTACTCAGTACTCTCAGTGGGTAGGTCCCGATAACTCCATTTCTAGCTAAAAATTTTACAAGTACCTACTCAGCTACTCAGTACTCTCAGTGGGTAGGTATAGTTATGTACCACATGACACCTACTGTAGAAACAGCGCCCCATTTCCATTTGTACCTACATATATAGTGCAGGTTATATGCTGCGGTCAAAAATTAACAGGAATTTTAGATAAAATCACGAAATTGTCTTTTTTTCGACAGAGGCTTCATAGAGGGTACTGTAACTGTTAAGGTCTGATCGTCCCGAAAGGGATAATAGACATACCTTAAAAGTACTTGGAGCAAACATATTAGGTATACCATAAGGTACATTGTTATTCTCTTTTCCGGTACCTACTCGTACCAAAGTAAACATGATGCAATATGATGCATCCTTATCAGTAAATTAAAATAAATTAGAAATCACACACATTTCATGGGAAAATAGGAGTAGTGCAGGTCATATGCTGCGGTCAAAAATTAACAGGAATTTTAGATAAAATCACAAAATTGTTGTCTTTTTTTCGACAGAGGCTTCATAGAGGGTACTGTAACTGTTAAGGTCTTAAAAGTACTTGGAGCAAACATATTAGGTATTTAGGTATGCCATAAGGTACTTTATTATTCTCTTTTCCGGTACCTACTCGAACCAAAGTAAACATGATGCATCCTTATCAGTAAATTAAAATAAATTAGAAATCACACACATTTCACGGGAAAATAGGAGGGTATGTCCGTCAACAGCTAACTAATTAACTTCAGGTACTTACACTGGACTGCAAACAATTCGGGCCGGTTTGCAGTTCCATGCACTCTTACAGCCTTTTTTGGATGTTTTGAAAATAGGTAGATATTTAAAAACGTTTTTTTGGTACCAATGAAAGCTCATATTATCGTCTTCAAGATACCGCCTTTGGTTTTTTCATTGACGAACAATTTTCAATTGGAAAATTGTTGGTACAAAAAAGTTCCAACTTCTAAAGGTCCTCGTTGTGAGCCTATACCAGGTAGGGAAAAGTTCTCTGGGAAATCTGTTCAAAATTTTCACACTTAGTGTATTTAACGCGATGCTTGGTTCACAAACTAGGTACCAAATGGGTACCTACTTACCTATAAGTATATTTGACAGAATAGCCGCCAGGTATTATTATTATAATCACGGAGATAATATTCATTACATACACGGTGAGGTTATTTTCCACACTCAGTTACTTAGGTGATGGCTCATAGCTTGAATAAATTTGACTTCCTCAAAAATTCCACTCTAACCCGTACTGTCTTTATCCTAAACCTAATCTGTACATAATATACTGGACATGGGGTTCTAACAAGCCAAAGATGTCACCAGACTATTTTGATTCCACAGCCCCACAGGTTAAGAAACAACAACACCATGTATTTTGATTCCACAGGTAAAAAAACAACAACACCATGATGTTGATGCCAGGATTGATCATGAATCATCATGTTTACCTAATATACCTACTAAGGTATCTACCTACTTATTTTTTGTTTACCTAAGTACCTATTTATTTTATTTTTTTCTTTTTGTGTATTATCTTTTTATTGAGTTTTACTTTATTTTTCAACCCAACAAAGACAACAATTTATCTACCTACTTATTTTTTGTTTACCTAAGTACCTATTTATTTTATTTTTTTCTTTTTGTGTATTATCTTTTTATTGGGTTTTTTACTTTATTTTTCAACCCAGCAAAGACAACAAAAAATAAATTGCGAGGAAAATAAACATAAAGAACCTACCCAAGTAAAAACAGATAATGGATAACAAATTAATCACCATCCTTATTACTTTAGTCAGTTTAGTCACATGTTTGAACATGTTGGCTTTAGCTTCTTTTTCTTCTTTACTTTTGCTTCTCTTATCTTTTGCTTTCTATTCTTCTTCATTTCGTTCTTTAAATGTTCCTTCTTTTCTCCTTCGTCACCTTTTACAGTCGAACCTGTATAATTGGGAATCCAAAGGACCGGCAAAATTTTTCCCATCTATCCCAGGTACCTCATCTGAAGACTGATAAGAACAGTCACCTGTTTAGGAGATGATTCAACTCCAGTAGGTAGGTAGATTCATAGATGATATCAGAGTTTATGATTGTTCTAGTAACTGATAAGATTATTACCCAAGAACCTAGGTACTTACTAAGGAAGGTACCTGTTGTTTTTACAAAATTTATTCATCAAGTATAACCCCACAAGTTACTTACCATAGTATTATTGTAGGTAGGTAGGTACCTACAATAGAGATGTATTAATTGGAGAGGTGCAAGGCAGAAGACTCCCAGGCAGACCCAGAATCAGATGGATTGACTCAGTCAACGAGATCATGGGCCAGGAACCTCCTTCCACCAACATGCCAAGTTAGTGTCACACACTAAACAATAGCAACTATTTTGTTAGCTTTAAAATTTTTTAGGGTAAGCAGTTCCCCCCTCCCTTTTCGAGATTGATCTACCTATTTTGGTTGAAATTGTAAGATTAGGTACACATACTTTCATACTTATAGAGTTTAAAGCACCAAAATCCAATTTGACCATCTGTCTGTCTAACTGAGGTAAAATCTAGAACTTCATTTTCGAAAAAAAAAGGAAAGTCGTGTGATGTTCACACCAGATTTTTCCTATTAAAAACGGAGGTTCGATAGAGGATAGAGGGAACTGTAATAACGGAGTTGTTATCGTCTCGAAAGCGAAGAAAGATGGATAACAGGATAAGAGAAAGCCAGCCGTTCCGAGAACGAGCCTTATCTGCTTGGGATAAAGTTAGCCCCCGGGCGGGAATCGCACCCGTGACCTTGCACTTATTAACGCGGCCCATGTTTATCTTATCATGATACACATTTTCAGGCGTATTTCATATTTCAGGGTCTCCCGTAACTCGTATGCTAGGTTATGGGAAAACAAGAAGAAAAACAATGTTTAGATTTAGGTCTGTATAGTAAATCTGAAGATTTCCCAGCGATAGAAAAGTAATATACGAGTCCCCCAATACAATTTTAATATATAGTTTACAAAACAATTTAGATACAAAACAATTTAGATCTAAGACTGGCCATTCACAATCAGGTACAAGACAGGTTGCCTCAGATTACCTCTTACTGCTGGCATTCACTTTACACTATCAGGTAAATTTAGGTCCGTAGTAAATCTGAAGATTTCCCAGCGATAGAAAAGTAATATACGAGTCCCCTAATCCAATTTTAATGTATAGTTTACAAAACAATTTAGATCCAGTTCTAATCTAAGACTGGCCATTCACAATCAGGTACAAGACAGGTTGCCTCAGATTACCTCTTACTGCTGGCATTCACTTTACACTATCAGGTAGACCTGACAGGCGTACCTGTCTACCTGATAGTGAATGGCCAGCTTAAGGAAGATCAAGTTTTAGCCTAGACTACATATTCTATTCTATTCTAGCCTAGACTACATATTCTATTCTATTCTATTCTATTCTATTCTATTCTTATTAACGCGGGTAGATTTTTATCGGTGAGAAAATTCGAGAGGTTTTCCTCGTTAAGATTTCAACTGTTCTATTCTATTCTAGCCTAGACTATTCTATTCTTATTAACGCGGGTAGATTTTTATCGGTGAGAAAATTCGAGAGGTTTTCCTCGTTAAGATTTCAACTGAGATACTGTAAGGAAATAAAGAAGGTCTTGTTTATTTAACGACTGTTTTTCATTTTAATAGCTTTATAGCTCTGCAATAATATGCTTTTAATTACCTTGAGATCTCCGTTTCTTTGTATGTACCCACGGGTTAAATCCTTAAGGGTTATCAATGGGTTAAATGTTAAATCATAAACCTTGTAATTAACTTTTGACTTTTTGGCCACTTTTACTGGATATTAGATGGGCTTAAAACTTGGTATACTTATGTGTTTGTGTTTTCTGCTTTCAGTTCAAGAACCCTCTGATCCTGTTACTTCTTGCCTCAGAGTTTATTTAACGACTGTTTTTCATTTTAATAGCTTTATAGCTCTGCAATAATATGCTTTTAATTACCTTGAGATCTCCGTTTCTTTTTATGTACCTACGGGTTAAATCCTTAAGGGTTATCAATGGGTTAAATGTTAAATCGTAAACCTTGTAATTAACTTTTGACTTTTTGGCCACTTTTGCTGGATATCAGATGGGCTTAAAACTTGGTATACTTATGTGTTTGTGTTTTCTGCTTTCAGTTCAAGAACCCTCTGATCCTGTTACTTCTTAAAGAAGGTCTCGTTTATTTAACGACTGTTTTTCATTTTAATAGCTTTATAGCTCTGCAATAATATGCTTTTAATTACCTTGAGACCTCCGTTTCTTTGTATGTACCTACGGGTTAAATCCTTAAGGGTTACCAATGGGTTAAATATTGAATTATAAATCTTGTAATTCACTTTTGACTTTTTGGCCACTTTTACTGGATATCAGATGGGCTTAAAACTTGGTATACTTATGTGTTTGTGTTTTCTGCTTTCAGTTCAAGAACCCTCTGATCCTGTTACTTCTTGCCTCAGCCCTAGTCAGTGTGTTTATGAAACAATTCGACGATGCTATCAGTATTACAGTGGTAAGTAGCCATTACAATTTCACAATCCTAACGCCTTGTTCCCACGGGTAACATATGTTTCGCAACTGTTGCGTAACTGTTGCGTAACTGTTGCTAAATGAATGGTCCGAATGTTTAGCAACATTCAAGATACATCCTATTACATACTGAAAGTCAAAAATGTTTCAGAAATAAGTCTGGAGAGGAAAAAAAGTTGCTGGATTGTTACAAAAAATATTTCTGGATTGTTGAGAAACGATTTTCTACCAGCCCAGTTAGCTTGGAGTCGCGGGTAACAATTTAACAATCCTAACGCCTTGTTCCCACGGGTAACATATGTTTCGCAACTGTTGCGTAACTGTTGCGTAACTGTTGCTAAATGAATGGTCCGAATGTTTAGCAACATTCAAGATAAATCCTATTACAGACCGAAAGAGAGTGAGAGGGAGAGAGAGAGAGAGAAAGTCAAAAATGTTTCAGAAATAAGTCTGGAGAGGAAACGAAGTTGCTGGATTGTTACAAAAAATATTTCTGGATTGTTGAGAAACAATGTTTCTACCAGCCTAGTTAGCTTGGAGGGTAGCACGTCTGCCTTGTAAGCACTAGGTCGCGGGTTCGATTCCCACCCGGGGCGGATTTTATCCTAAACAGATAAGGTTCGTCTGGGAACGGCTGGCTTTCTCACTTTTGGCTTATTTTTTCTCTTTTCAAAAGTGCGCAAGCGCGGGAAGTGCATCCAAAGGGGCGGCTCAGGACGGGAGGGGAAATTTTACGCTGCAAGTTGCATAATCCGTAGAGCATACATATCTTGTAAAAAGGTATAATATTGAAGGTATGTTTTTACACATCATACCAAATAGGTACCTACTTTTTAGCAAATGAAAGAGACAAGTTTCAAAATTCAGTGCATGACAAACCATTGTTTTGAACCTGCTGTGTATAATGTTAATCATTTCAATTAATATTTTCTTGTTATTATTGTTTTCAAGACAAGATAGAGTCAGACGTAAATGGTTTATAATGTTTATCAGCTAGGCTAATACCATCTATAACTCTCAGTAAGCCATTGGTAAAAAAAAAAAAAAAAAAAGAGACAAGTTTCAAAATTCAGTGCATGACAAACCATTATTTTGAACCTGCTGTGTATAATGTTAATCATTTCAATTAATATTTTCTTATTATTGTTTTCAAGACAAGATAGAGTCAGACATAAATGGTTTTATAATGTTTATCAGCTAGGGCTAATACCATCTATAACTCTCAGTAAGCCATTGGTAAAAAAAAAAAAAAAAAAAAAAAAAAAAAAAAAAAAAAAAAAAAAAAAAAAACTACCCCCAAAAAAACCCAAAAAAATTTCCTGTTAAATTAAAAAAAAAAAAAAAAAAAAACAAGTTCATACCAACTGTCCTAATCAAACCCTGAAGTAATTCCTGTTGAATGTTAAAACTTGCCCTAGTGAAAGCAAAAAGAAACAATATGAAAAATGGCAAGCACTAATTCAGAATAGGTCTAGAATCCTAAATAGGTACCTGAAGATGTTAAGTATACATCTATAGCAGAACCTCTTTTGATTGGAGGGTATAGTTTATGGCGAGTTGCATTAACTGCAACTTTTACTTCTGGACCCAAACGTTGAATTTTCTTAAGAAAAAGAGAAAAACATTAGGAGCATAATTGATGAAGATTACTTTAGAGTCTCTTTACAGAAGTAGGCTACTAATTTTATTTTTCACTTGAAATTGTTTCAGGTTGAGGCTGTCAATTTAATAGAACAAAACAAAGCACCCTGTGTTCCTCAAACAGAAGAAGGAGCTTCATTTGAACCTTCATTGAAGAAAAAGGATCTTCAAAAGGTAGTACATATTGCCATAGTTGATCCACCTAGACTCCTAGAAAATCAGGAAAATTTAAGAAAGGAAAAATATGTTCGGACATATTTTTTGCACACCTAAATTCCGCTTGGGGAGAAAAAATAGTATCTTTGTAGTAAGAGGAGATATTGTTGGAACTAGGTATTACCTTAATTTGAGATCTCTGTTGTTTATTGTTTAACAATATTTGAGCAAGGCATTAAATTTTGTTGTCCCAGTAGAAATATTCTTCTTCTTATTTCAATTAAATTATAAACTTTTCAGATCAAATTCAACTTAAAAGGAGAGGAAATTCACAATTTTATTCGCGGTCTAGATAGTTCGCCAGGTGCTTCTACTGTTTTGAACGGGATTGAAGTGAAAGTGTTTGCCTCGAGTATGTGGGAAGACGCCAATATTGAAGGAACTCCTGTCACTGTAGAAGGTTCGGATACACCTGCCATTTTACATCCTGATGGACTTCTGTTCACAGGATCCGATGGACAAAAGGTAAAGTACCTATGGGATGTCACATAATTTTTATTTTATTTGTGATTAATAGGCACTGTTAAAAATTAGGTAGGTAAAATAGGATAGGGTAGGTATGATGGCTGTAGCTTCAAAGATTGCAAGGTCAAGGGAGAGTCTTTATAGTCCTTTGGATTTTTCTCATGACAATATTTCATCATCTACAATACATTGTCATTATTTTATTTGTAGTGTGTAATCTTATCAACATAACACTTTTTCCATTTTATTTTATTAATATTTTAAATCAGTAGGTACGAAACAACAAGTTTTTTTTTTTTACAGTCAAAATGTCGATGGTCAGTATTTAATTTTGAGGTCCCTAGTTTTGATGAATGTTACTCGATTTCTGTTTGACATGAAGGTGAATGTCAAAAGACTCCTGGTGGATAACAAGATGATCCACGCATGCAACTTTGGCAAAGAGAAAGACAGCGCCAAGGATCTTGTTCTGACCGAATCGGAAGAGGCAATTATTCCCGTTTTGAAAACGATCTGGGCTGGAATACTCAACTCAGAAGTTTCAGAGGACACGGATTTCTTTCAAAGTGGTGCAGGCTCGATGGATGTTGTCAGGTTAGAATAGATCAAAATAATATACCTACCTTAATCATCAAATACATTCATATTTTCGAAAGTTTTACCCGAATATATTGCTAAAGTTTTTGACGAGAAGGATTCAGATCAAAGTTTATTGAGTTTGAGATGGAATTGTTCTAAACATTAAAAGAAAGAAAAAAAGGAAGGAAGGACGGGCTAAAAAGTGATATGCTCTATTATAGACTGCACAAGTAGATAGTGTTTGTGTTTATCTTAATGGGAGATGGTTGGTTCTCCGTTGTGGACGTCTACTATGAGAATTAATTTTTATGACAGTAAAACTTCTTCGTGTTTTCAGAGCATGGGCGGAGTGTTTTTCAACAAGGGGGAGAACTGTATCTCTGCCGGCCGAATATTTGTAGATTCGAACATCTACGATGCCTTCTTGGAGAAAGCGAGATGGAATTGTTCTAAACATTAAAAGAAAGAAGAAAAAAAAAGGAAGGAAGGACGGGCTAAAAAGTGATATGCTCTATTATAGACTGCACAAGTAGATAGTGTTTGTGTTTATCTTAATGGGATAGAGGCCGAATTTTTTTTTTCAATGTTCCTGAGTTGACTGTCGAAAAGTTAACTCCACTCTTGAAAAGATCGGAGGAAATCAGGATAAAATGTTCAAGGGTTTCGTTTTTTACAAATTTCGCGAAAAGTACTCTTAAGGGGACGAACATAGTGCTTTTAAGTACAGTAAGTATACAAATATTGATTTTTCCCCCGCAATGATATCCTTCCAGATTGATAGAAGAAATCAAAGAGAATCTTCAAATCACACTGCAAAACGAAGACGTCCTGATGTCGTCTGTGTTCGATATCCTTCCAGATTGATAGAAGAAATCAAAGAGAATCTTCAAATCACACTGCAAAACGAAGACGTCCTGATGTCGTCTGTGTTCAGAGACTTTTACATCAAAGTCATCGAAGTATCACGGCAGGGAGACGTAAGCAACCAATTGAATCATGAGAGCATCAAGCTTAACGTGAACAAAATGGATGTCTCCTTTCCCAATCAGTTGTTTATCAATGGAGAGTTTGTGAATTCGGTGGGAGGGTCGAGTATGGAATGCATTAATCCCGCGAATGAAAGCACCATTTGTTCTGTAAGTAGAAGAGAAAAGAATATTTATTTATTAATATTCCGACGGGGGCTACCCATTTTTTACAATAATCCCTAATTTCTTAACAATACATATAAAAGAAAATATAAAATTATGTTGTTTAAAAAATAAAAAAAAAAAAAAAAAAAACAATAATCCATATAAAAGAAAATATAACATTATGTTGTTTAAAAAATAAAAAAAAAAAAAAAACCTAAAACAATGACACGATACGAACATCATCACTGATGTAAGCTGTGGCAGTATATTATGCTTAGTGCTTATACTGCCAGAATGATACAGGTTAAACTTAAGTAAGGTTATTTACTATACATTTTGAACTATCAAATTAATAAGACCTTATTGTCAGCTCCCATGGCGCAGTGGTCACTGCACTCGCCTTGCACGCGGGAGACCCGGGTTCGATTCCCGGCGGGGTCAAGAAATTTGTATGAAGCAAATGATTGCCTCCGTGACTGGATGTTGCGGGGATGCGGGGCCCACTCAGCCTCGTGAGGAAAATGAGTAGCTATGACATATAAATGTGCATAGCGACCGGTGCCAGCATGGTAGGTAAACATTGAATGTTGGGCTTATTGAGATATTGGAAAAAATCCTACAATGCTGCAGTGAGTACCAAAGTTGTGACATAATAACACAAAGAAACAGCATTTACATTTACAATAAGACCTTATTTAGACTGCGGGGGTAAGATTGCTGGAGCTGCTACTTAGGACATGGACCATAATATTTTAGTTTGTCCATTGCTTGGTCATGTCTGCACCATGGAACACCTTGTGGCTACAAATGAAGTAGCAGTGAAAACATCAACATTCTGGATTCGTATCTGAAGTGGTTCCAGACTCGGGGAAATAAAGCAAACTAAATAAACTGCCTCAGTGGTGTAGTGGTCAAGACGCTTGTCTGGTAAACAGGAGGGCGTGGGTTCAATCCCAGCCGAGGTATGGAATTTTATTTTCAAAATAATTTGAGAATTTGACCACAATAATAGTAGTAGCCTACTGCTGGAGTAAAGGGACTTTTCAGCCCTATGCGAGCAGTATAAATAAGCACTATTATTAGGTATTATATTATATTCTATCATATTCTCCAGGTACAAATGGCCAATTCGGATGACGTAGATATTGCAGCGTTAGCCGCAGAGAAAGCATTTGAAGGAGAATGGTCCAGACTGAGATTATATTCTATCCTATTTTCCAGGTACAAATGGCCAATTCGGATGACGTAGATATTGCAGCGTTAGCCGCAGAGAAAGCATTTGAAGGAGAATGGTCCAGACTGAGTGCTAGAGACAGAGGACATCTTATGTTCAAGTTGGCAGATCTGATGGAACAAAACAAAGAGGAACTTGCCACCATAGGTAGGTGAAATATAGGGATGCTGTTGTTGTTAACGTTATTGACAACGTTCGGTCACTCATCTTCCAGGTCCAGGAAGGTGGCTGCTGCCACGGGGTTGGTCCATAATGATGTAGGGTCTAGTTATGTGGGGTGTGCCGGGCAGTTAAACAGATGTGGTACATCCTGTGCAGCACTCCTGCAGTCTGGGTTTAAGTCGGGGATCCCAGGGTCTAACTGCTGCCACGGGGTTGGTCTATAATAATGTGGGGTCTAGTTGGGTGGGGTGTGCCGGGCAGTTAAACAGATGTGGTACATCCTGTGCAGCACTCCTGCAGTCTGGGTTTAAGTCGGGGATCCCAGTGTCTATTCTGTGTTGGTAGTTGCGCAGTCATCTGCACCATCCTGAGCACAACTGAGCAAGGGTTCTCCATTAGAAAGACGTAAGACCTAAACGCTGTTTGTTTTTTTCTCCATTAGAAAGTCCTAAATACTGTTCGGTTGTTGTTGTTTTCCATTAGAAAGACCTAACACTGTTTATTTGTTGTTGTTTTTTTTTCCATTAGAAAGTCTCGACTCGGGAGCTGTCTACACTCTGGCTCTCAAGACTCACGTCGGCATGTCTATAGACACGTGGAAATACTTCGCTGGCTGGTGTGACAAGATTCTTGGCTCTACAATCCCCATTGCTCATGCTAGACCCATTTTTTTTTCTCTTTGGGGGGAATGTACCTCGTTACCGCTTTCGCATGACTTCAAGGCACATTCTTTTACGTCCATGCCTATCCATTGGAAAATTTCTGCGGTTAGAAAAGTTTGTTGTTGTTTTTTTCATCCATTAGAAAGTCTCGACTCGGGAGCTGTCTACACTCTGGCACTCAAGACTCACGTGGGCATGTCTATAGACACGTGGAAATACTTCGCTGGCTGGTGTGACAAGATTCTTGGCTCTACAATCCCCATTGCTCATGCTAGACCCAATAGCAACTTTACGTTCACCAAGAGAGAGCCAATAGGGTGAGTTTCATTATCAGTAAATGGTTTCTTCAAATTAAATTGATCCCAAGGGCAAGGTAATACCTAAACCCTTGACAAATGGAGTGTGCCTGAAGGCATGTGAGTTATTCTTTATTGATTTTTTTTTTCTCTTTGGGGGGAATGTACCTCGTTACCGCTTTCGCATGACTTCAAGGCACATTCTTTTACGTCCATGCCTATCCATTGGAAAATTTCTGCCTTGTCAAGGTTTGAACCCAGCACCCTCGGGTTGAGAGGGTGCTCTTGACCACTCGGGCTCAGAGGCGGGCGAATTTTGGTAGTAAGCTAGTAAGTAATAATCTAATAATAGTGCTAATTCTATAGATCGAAAAGGACTAAAAAGTTTCTTTACTCCAGCAGAAGGCTACTGCAGTTATTGTCAAAGACTCAAACAATGTTGAGGATAATATTCCATACCTTGGCTAGGATTGAACGCTAGACCCAATAGCAACTTTACGTTCACCAAGAGAGAGCCAATAGGGTGAGTTTCATTATCAGTAAATGGTTTCTTCAAATTAAATTGATCCCAAGGGCAAGGTAATACCTAAACCCTTGACAAATGGAGTGTGCCTGAAGGCATGTGAGTTATTCTTTATTGATATTTTTTCTCTTGGGGGGGGATGTACCTCGTTACCGCTTTCGCATGACTTCAAGGCACATTCTTTTACGTCCATGCCTATCCATTGGAAAATTTCTGCCTTGTCAAGGTTTGAACCCAGCACCCTCGGGTTGAGAGGGTGCTCTTGACCACTCGGGCTCAGAGGTGGGCGAAATTTGGTAGTAATAATAGCAGCAAAAAAAGGGAAGTAATAATAGTGCTAATTCTATAGCTCGAAAAGGACTAAAAAGTTCCTTTACTCCAGCAGAAGGCTACTGCAGTTATTGTCAAAGACTCAAACAATGTTGAGGATAATATTCCATACCTTGGCTAGGATTGAACCTCAAAAATAAACAAAGAATTTATGGTGGGAAAGGGACGTTTTATGAAAAGTAAAATCCCATCCCCCTACTGTTGTCATGGGATTTTTCTCGAAAAATCTCGTCCTCAACACGCTCCCCTGTGCTAGATCCAATGAACCGGCAATCACCAAAAAAATGTTTGATTTTTTCCAAAAGTTTTTTTTGAAAATAAGATTCTCAACCGCTGCACCGGCTAGAGTCCACCGGTTGATGAACACTGGTGGATTAAAAAAAAACTCAATTTTTATCATTTCAAAAAATTTGGATCTTTTACTAGCCCAACCTTAATGTTATAGCTTTATATTTACAAAAAAAAACAGACCAAATCAAAGAAATGTTCTTGATAAGAATTACTTTTCATAAAAAAGATGAGCCTTTCATAACCGCTTTTCATACATATAAATAAAATAAGCAGTGCCTACCTATGTGTTAGTAATTTCATAATAATTAAATAAAGGTGGCAATCACAAAATAAAAAAATCCACCTTAATACAGGGGTTAATTAATGTTCATTATGAAAGAGAGTTTTTTGTGATAACATCATGTGATTTCTTATCTCTCAAAATATTTCGTCATTTACCTAACACATCAGGGATGTGTATACAGAGAGAAGTAAAGTCCATTCTTAGTTACTAATCATTTTATTCAAGCAGTCAAGTTTGTTTCTCTCAGAACATACTCTTTCCCTCCTATTTTCTCCCCTGTACATCACCCTCATGTTTATTTGCTCTTGTTATCATATCAAACTCGTTTTTTTATCTCTTCTGGACCAAATTGAGATTTTTTTTATCATTTATTTTTTTACTTTTGAAACTTGGAAAAAAACTGATGGAAAAGACCTGAGCAATAGAGAGATTGTCAAAAGAATCAGAATCCTAGTCAGAAAAATAAATAAACAAATAACAGTTGTTGGAAGACCAAATTTAGTATGGCTGAAAGTTTTAAATAACACTGCCATGCTAAGTGAAAAAGCTGTATGTCAAAAAACCCTACTTTTGGGAAATCAAGTTTAAAGATTTCAATCTATATGGCAAACATACGTTTTTGACATACAGCAACATGTTTTAGTGGTTTTTAAGGGGTTTAGGATAAAGAAAAAAAGATATAGATCATAGGAACCATTTGGCACCAAGAACCAAAAACCTGGAGGAAGGGTAATGATGTTCTACCCGAAATATTTGAGCTTTACAAAAAAGTTGATGCTGAGCTGAATGTGTTACCATTTTGTTCACAATACATTCCCATGGATATTATCAATTATCCAAAGCACAAAACTATCTGTTATCACCCAAGTTTATTGCCGAAACATAGAGGAGTGTCAGCTATCAGTTGGACACTGATCAATGGAGATAAGGAGGCAGGGTTCTCAGTTTTCTGGGCAGATGAAGGTTTGGACACAGGACCTATTCTTATTCAACGTGGATGTGATGTTACACCTAACGATACTGTTGACTCCATATACAATAGATTTTTATATCCTGAAGGGATTAAGGCAATGGTATGTAGAATTCCCCTCTTTGTAATTAAAATGTAGAACTACTTGATAGATTCAAAAGATAAATTTTAATGCAAGTAATCCATAGGTAATAATCAGATTTAATAATAATACTGTTCATGATACTGTTGACTCCATATACAATAGATTTTTATATCCTGAAGGGATTAAGGCAATGGTATGTATAATTTCCCTCTTTGTAATTAAAATGTAGAACTACTCGATAGATTCAAAAGATAAATTTTAATGCAAGTAATCCATAGGTAATAATCAGATTTAATAATAATACTGTTCATTTATACTCCTTTATGAAGATTACTTTAGAGTCTCTTTACAGAAGTAGGCTACTATTTTAATTTTTCACATGAAATTGTTTCAGGTTGAGGCTGTCAATTTAATAGAACAAAACAAAGCACCCTGTGTTCCTCAAACAGAAGAAGGAGCTTCATTTGAACCTTCATTGAAGAAAAAGGATCTTCAAAAGGTAGTACATATTGCTATAGTTGATGCACCTAGACTCCTAGAAAATCAGAAAAATATGTTCGGACATATTTTTTGCACGCCTAAATTCCGCTTGGGTGGAAAAAATAGTATCTTTGTAGTAAGAGGAGATATTGTTGAAACTATTACCTTAACTTGAGATCTCTGTTTTTTATTGTTTAACAATACTTGAGCAAGGCATTAAATTTCGTTGTCCCAGTTGAAATATTCTTCTTCTTATTTCAATTAAATTATAAACTTTTCAGATCAAATTCAACTTAAAAGGAGAGGAAATTCACAATTTTATTCGAGGATTGAACCCACGCCCTCTTGATTACGCGGCGAGCAACTTGACCACTACACCACGGAGAAATTCGGTATTGCCCGGTTTTTGTTACTATCTCTCCTCAAAAGTTATTTCTCCTCAAAAGTTATTTTTTATTAGCTTAGGAGATGTTACCTATGTAAAATTTAAAATTGTTATAAATAAATGAAATCAAATCAAATCAATCTCCAGAAAGTGCGACTCACAAGCCTCGCAAAACTTAGCAACCCCTAATACATAACCGAAAACGTTCCGCTTAGTCTGCGGGTCGATGTATGAAACCTCTCCACCATATTTAATCCCTATATCTCTCGTTATTCTCCACATCTATCCAATCCACTCCTCCATCCTCGATATCCTTTCTTATCATGTCACTGTATCTTATTCTTAATCTTCCTTTAGGTCTTGATGCTTCTGGTTTGTACTCACAATATTTCCGTGGTAATCTGTGTGGTTCCATTCTCTTCATAATAATATGTCCATACCATCTCAGTCTTATATTTTACTTATTTCAGCGTATGCGGTATGTCATTGTATCTCATTCTTAATCTTCCTTGTGGTCTTGATGCTTCTGGTTTGTACTCACAATATTGCCGTGGTAATCTGTGTGGTTCCATTCTCTTCATAATAATATGTCCATACCATCTCAGTCTTATATTTTACTTATTTCAGCGTATGCGGTCTCATCACCCCATGGAACTACCCCCTCATGATGTTATCCTGGAAGATGGCCCCTTGTCTGGCAGCTGGCAACACTGTGGTTATGAAACCAAGTGAGGTGTCGCCCCTGACAGCGTTGAAGTTAGCTGAGCTGAGTGTGAGGGCGGGATTCCCTAAGGGTGTCATCAATATTCTGCCTGGTACAGGTAAGTGAGACCCCCGTGTTGATCTTTTTTAGTTTGATTTGGAATTAAAATTCCTTTGCTTTTTTTACTATAATAATTTTATTTATTGGAAATGTGATTTTACAATGATTTCAGGAGCGGTAACTGGCGAGGCCATTTCTCAGCATTTGAAGATCCGGAAAGTGGGATTCACGGGCAGTACCGTGACCGGAATGAAGATTATGAAATCCGCTGCCGAGTCTAATTTGAAGAAAGTTTCCCTGGAGTTAGGCGGGAAATCCCCCCTCGTTATTTTCGACGATTATAATCTGGACAAAGCGGTCAGAATGGTGAGTTGATTGGGCGTTTTTTTTTTTTTTTTTTTTTTTTAAAGGGTTTTAAAAGGGGAATATAAACTGCAAAGTTGATTGGGCGTTTTTTTTTTTTTTTTTTTTAAGAGGTTTGATAGAGGGAACTATAACTGCTAAGGTCTTATCGTCCCGAAAGCGAAGAACGAATATTATCCCTTCAGGATAAAATCCGCCCCGGGTGGGAATCGAACCCGCGACCTAGCGCTTACAAGGCAGACGGCTACCCTCCAAACTAACTAGACTGGCTCTTTCGCTTTCATAGCCAAGTGCTAAATTAATCATGAATTATTTATGGTGAGGCTACAAGTCTCCTGAATTTTTTTGTGGATATCACAGCTTCTATCCATGAGCATGGCTTGTTTATTTTCTTTTGGGCCATGGTTGGTTCTCCGTTGTGGAGTCTACTATGAGAATTAATTTTCTATGACAGTAAAACTTCTTCGTGTTTTCAGAGCATGGGTGGAGTGTTTTTCAACAAGGGGGAGAACTGTATCTCTGCCGGCCGAATATTTGTAGATTCGAACATCTACGATGCCTTCTTGGAGAAAGTTGTCACTGAAGTCAAGAAAATGGTAAGATTTGTTAATAGGAAGAAAAGAACACTGCTCTTGTTGTTCGGTCTACCTGGTTGTGTGATTTTTGGTAGCAATGTTCAACGGAGGAAGGGGAAAGAAACAGTTGAACATGTATTGAATAAAATAAACATAACGTAGCTGCCAGTCTATGACTGGTCAGCAATCAATCAAATCATGAATTCTTTGTATTACAGCAGAGAGCTTCTTCACAACTTTTGTCACAGCATTACTAAGTGCCTCCTTTTGCAATCAATTTCCACATTTCAGTAATCTTTTTACACTGGTAATGCCACCACTGGTCGCTACTCGATTAAAGTAGCTAATTGTCCTCACGAGGCTGAGTGCACCCCGAACTCCAAGCACAGAGCCTAAAAAACTTCGACCCCGCCGGGAATCGAACCCGGGACCTCCGGCGTGTAGAGTGTAATACCCACTAGGCCACGGAGGCTACTATAAGATATATTTGATAGGTAATACAGTTTTACAATTCATAACATAAATAACTCCGCTGGGAATCGAACCCGGTATATTTGTTTACTTATGTCTTATATTATAAAAACTCTGTAAATAGACCTTGCCAAAACGAAAAGAACACTGCTTTTGTTGTTCGGTCTACCTGGTTGTGTGATTTTTGAAATAGTTGAACATTTATTGAATAAAATAAACATAACGTAGTTGCCAGTCTATGACTGGTTAGCAATCAATCAAATCATGAATTCTTTGTATTACAGCAGAGAGCTTCTTCACAACTTTTGTGGATATCACAGTATTACTAAGTGCCTCCTTTTGCAATCAATTTCCACATTTCAGTCATCTTTTTACACTGGCAATGCCACCACTGGTCGCTACTCGATTAAAGTAGCTTATTGTCCTCACGAGGCTGAGTGCACCCCGAACTCCAAGCACAGAGCCTAAAAAACTTTGACTCTTTGACCCCGCCGGGAATCGAACCCTGGACCTCCGGCGTGTAGAGTGTAATTCCCACTAGGCCATGGAGGCTACTATAAGATATATTTGATAGGTAATACAGTTTTACAATTTATAGCATAATAAATAACTCCGCTGGGAATCGAACCCGGTATATTTGTTTACTTATGTCTTATATTATAAAAACTCTGTAAATAGACCTTGCCAAAAATGCGGGGCCCACTCAGCCTCGTGAGGAAAATGAGTAGCTATGACATATAAATGTGCATAGCGACCGGTGCCAGCATGGTAGGTAAACATTGAATGTTGGGCTTATTGAGATATTGGAAAAAATCCTACAATGCTGCAGTGAGTACCAAAGTTGTGACATAATAACACAAAGAAACAGCATTTACATTTACAATAAGACCTTATTTAGACTGCGGGGGTAAGATTGCTGGAGCTGCTACTCAGGACATGGACCATAATATTTTAGTTTGTCCATTGCTTGGTCATGTCTGCACCATTGAACACCTTGTGGCTACAAATGAAGTAGCAGTGAAAACACCAACATTCTGGATTCGTATCTGAAGTGGTTCCAGACTCGGGGGAATAAAGCAAACTAAATAAACTGCCTCAGTGGTGTAGTGGTCAAGACGCTTGTCTGGTAAACAGGAGGGCGTGGGTTCAATCCCAGCCCTTGCCAAAAGGCCTATTATAAATAAAATAAATAAATATTTGCTTGAATAATTTTCATTTCTTTCACGCCAGGTTGTTGGAGAACCATTCAACCGTTCTACAAGCCACGGGCCACAGAACCACAAGGCTCATCTGGACAAGTTGATTGACTATTGTGAGAAAGCTAAAAGCGAGGGGGCCCGTCTGCTGATTGGGGGTAAACGTTTGGACAGACCTGGGTACTATTTTGAGCCCACCGTGTTTTGTGATGTAGAAGATCATATGTTCATTGCCAAGGAAGAAGCTTTCGGACCCATTATGGCCATTTCCAAGTTCAGCTCAAGGTAAGGCAAATTTCTAGCTTTCCATCTTAAACACAGTTATCCCAGTGGTAACGCGCTTGCTTGCCATGCAGAAGGTTCCGGGTTCGATCCCCACCATCGACAAAAAATTGTACTCATTTTTCGATTGCAAATATTTCAACGTATTACTTTCTGGTGTTCTCGTGTTGACCCAGCACCTAAGTGGGAAGTATTGTGTCTCTTCTCGCCCAAATTCAGTAGGTAAATAAAAAGAAAGAAGGTCGCCTAAATTTAAAAATAAGCACTTTTATTACTTCTTTCTCCCCCTGACTAATCTATTTCTGTTTTCCAGTGATGTTGATGCAGTCATCAAGCGTGCTAACAGTACAGAGTACGGTCTAGCGTCTGGTATATTCACTTCAGATATAAACAAGGCCATGTACTTCGTGGACAAGATAGACTCTGGAACTGTGTTCATTAACACTTACAATAAAACGGATGTGGCAGCACCCTTTGGTGGATTCAAACAGTCTGGCTTTGGCAAAGATTTAGGTAAGTGTGGCAGTTTCCTCTCGTTTTCCCAGATTTTTCCTAGAGATCTGATATTTTACGGGTTTCACAAAATTTATCCTGTCGCGTTGGAAAAAGAATAACGGTAATAGAAAGTAAAACGAAGAAAAACCGAAATTCGGGGTTTTGGGTAGGTATAAGGTAGGTAATTTTCACTCCAGACCTACAACCTACGCCTATTTAAACCTACAACATTTACGGAGAATTCCAGAGGTTTCCCAATTATCTTAAGATATTCAGGAATTTTAAAACAAGCTTTTTAAGAACCTTTATTTAAAATGCTCTCGTTTCATATACTAACATAATCCCTCTTCATTCAATTCTCACAGGGCCAGATGCACTCAATGAATATTTGAAGACCAAATGTGTACAGATTTTTCCTAGAGATCTGATATTTTACGGGTTTCACAAAATTTATCCTGTCGCGTTGGAAAAAGAATAACGGTAATAGAAATAAGCAGATATAAACAAGGCCATGTACTTCGTGGACAAGATAGACTCTGGAACTGTGTTCATTAACACTTACAATAAAACGGATGTGGCAGCACCCTTTGGTGGATTCAAACAGTCTGGCTTTGGCAAAGATTTAGGTAAGTGTGGCAGTTTCCTCTCGTTTTCCCAGATTTTTCCTAGAGATCTGATATTTTACGGGTTTCACAAAATTTATCCTGTCGCGTTGGAAAAAGAATAACGGTAATAGAAATAATCAGCTTCGAAAATCCAATACGGAAAGAACACAGTCATTGATTCTGAACTCCAAGGAAGCCCTTTCACTTCTGAAAGTTTGACTCATTTAATCCGGAAACATATCTTATTGTAATAGCGCCACAAACAAAAAGCCCACCTAGAAGCTTAAGTGTAGGGACCAAGCCTTTTGCAATCAAGTGCCATACAATCATTTTAGTGGTTTAGTGACGAAAAACAAAGTCACGACTAAGTGTATACTTTTTTTTTTTTTTTTTTTTTTAAAAATTTTGAAAAAACATTTTTTTTTTTTTTTTTTTTTTAATATCCATTTATCCCGCTTTTTTTTTCATTTCATATTCATGCGATGATTTCAGACAACTTGTATTAATTACTCAGGTACTACGTTATATTTTGTGTGAATCTCGAATCTCCTTTTGTAATAATTACCTATTTGAAGACAATTATTATTATTACTATTTTATTGAAACGTAGTTAGGTAAATCAGCATTTTTAAACCAGACATTCGAGAAAATTAGCAGGGTTAACAAATAAAGATTACTTTTACCTCTATAGTGTTGTGCAATATTCCCTAATTTATCAGAATTTCATAATATTAATTTTATTATACACATCTTTTGTTACGATTATTAAAATGTCTGCATACTTTTATTTACAAGGTATTTGTGCTCTTTTCACCTATTCTATTGAAGATTTTTTTTCACAGTGAATACTAAATATTGAATAATTCTGACTCAGATTCCTAGCGACTGAATCTTTTACCTCTCTACCTAAAAAGCAAGAAATTATACAAAACAAACACTTCAATCTAAGAGTAACTCAAAAATCGCTGATTTTATTGTTCAAAAATATTTACAAAACAAACAATAATTAAAAAGAATTAATTATAAACTTACGGTACATAATATTAAAGGGCAGGTTCACATGACGAGGTTCTAAATGAGCGTATGTACAAAGTCCTGTACGGGATGAACCAATCAAATCCTTTCATTTGAACTTTGGATGAAAGGTGTAATTCTAAGCATGAAAATAATAATAATAATAATAATCTTCACAACCGGAAGCTTTCTAGGGACCCAAAAAACACAACTGCAACCAAATCTTCTGGCTTTGGTGCAAGATGAATAGCTTATTCCTGCAGGGAATTTAGCAAATTATCCCTGAAGGGAATTCAGCTAATAAAATCCCTAGAGGTATAATTTAGCTAACCATCCCTAAAGGTAATTTGGCTAACCATCCCTAAAGGGAATTTAGCTAACCATCCCTAAAGGGAATTAAGCTAAATTCCCTGAAATATGATCTATTTATGCGCAATATGCGAGGAAAAAGGCGGAAATTTAGCTAATCATTTCTAAAGAGAATTCAGCTAAGCATCCCTGAAGGTAATTTAGCTAAAAATGAGGCTCTTCCTCTCCCCGCTAGATGAAAAATCTCCTATTCTTCTAAAGTTTAAAGGAACGAGGTCCAGTACAAAATGTTCAAAACGAAGAATGAAAATGGGAAGAAGAATCTGGAGAACTTGTCGATGTAAAGAGCGATTTCTCTCCCGTTGCAAAATGTGGGATACATGGGGACTTGAGGTATTGTGATACTGCGACTCCTTGTGGGATCCAAGTTCTGAGAAAAAAAAAATAATTAAATCGACTTGATAAGTTCGAGTAAAGTGCATGGTTTGGTTATTGATTTCGGTTAAAAATATGAAAATTCTACCAAGAATCCAAATTAATTTATATTGTTCAATTATTAGGAATATAAAAAACTCTTCACTCCACCAGTAAGTTAGATAGATATATAGTATATACCATCTAAATTGGGAAATATTAATTTGTGCAATGTTGTGACCAATTTCTCGAATTACATTGTGGGAAAAATTCCGTACCTTTGCAGGACTTTAACCCACGGGGCACACTCTTCTGTTCACCACTACACCACCGAGGTAGTTTATAACTAGACACTTACTTTGAACTCATCGACATTGTTTCTCAAGTCCTCAGTACCATCTACATTGGGAAATATTAATTTGTGTAATGTTGTGACCAATTTCTCGAATTACATTGTGGGGAAAAATTCCGTACCTTTGCAGGACTTTAACCCACGGGCCACACTCTTCTGTTCACCACTACACCACCGAGGTAGTTTATAACTAGACACTTACTTTGAACTCATCGACATTGTTTCTCAAGTCCTCTTCCGAGTATCCTTTCATTGCTTTGGTGGCGATCGGACCCATGTAGTTGTTCACCACTGCAAATTCCATGAGTGACAGAAATACGAACACAGAACACGACGACATCCAAATGTCGATGGCTTTCACGTAGGAAACAGGAGGGAGCGACTGTTGGGATTGTGTGTTTTGAGTGGCTGTAGAAATACAAACATTTTTAGGACGGGAAAATACAGTTGTATTATTGCTTTTAGGGATGATTAGCTAAAATCCCTTTAGACATGATTATCTAAATTCCCTTCAGGGATGATTAGCCCAGTAGTAACCCGCTCACTTGCCATGCAGAAGGTCCCTCATTCGATGCCCACCAGCGCAACGACGAAAATATTTTGTACTCGTTTTTCGATCACAAATATTTCTACGGGTTACTTTCTTGTGTTCTCATGTTGACCCAGCACCTAATTGGGAAGTATTTTCTCTTCTCGCCCATCCGATGAGAGACATACTACGGAATAGGCATGCTACGACACAGATATCATACGAGTCTAATTTATCATTTTCACAGTGTACGACTCACCTAAAGTTAGTAGCGAGGTAACGCCTAGTGTCACCCGAGCAGGAATAGCTTCCGGTTTGATCCAGAAGGATATCCAAGACATGACTACGATTAGTGCGGATGGAATGTAGGTGTGGAAAAGATGGTAGCCCAATCTTCTCCTCAGATTAAACACTACGGCAATACAAGTGAAGTTCCCTGGAGAAAAAGAAATCAAGGGTAAACTTTTTTTCTTATGCTAATTCACGCTTAGACCGACTGACAGATAGTCGACTGTCAGACGTTCTAAGCGTGACTCGCGGGATTAGGTTGACTTTATGTCTGATTGAAAAGCAACTGGCGGCCCTCATAAGCTGTTCCGATCAAAGCTTTGAGAGTATTAGAAATAAGGTAATTGAGCCATCTCCACCATTTGTGTACTGCACATTGCGTACTTACCGAGTAACACGGCATTCATACAAATGCTGTACTTTATTTTTACAAATATTTGTATGAACGCCGTGCAACTATTTAAGTATGCAATGTGGTATGAATCTTAAATTAGTGGAGTGCATTTATGCTCATTATGAAATAAATTATGATTGAGTTTAAACTAATTTACCTAAGTAAAGCTGATTTCTGATTGGCTGAATTTTATAAATCTAATATATAAAAATGAATGTGTGTGTGTTCAAACTTTATGCCTGGCCAAACCGCTCATCCGATTGCTATGAAACTTTGTCAACTTATTGCTTGCACTCCCGTGAAGGTTATAGTGAAAGTTTTCTGGATCCTCTGTATTACAATTATTTCCTCTATAGTTCCTTTATACAAGTAAATCTTGAGTATGTAGTGAGCCAACAAACCAAGTAGTTACAGTATTCACCTGGTAAGGAACAGACCGCGGGTTCAACCCCAGTCAACGCTATCACTTGACAGTCACATTATTGTAACATTATTGTAACAACTGTTTGAATTAGTGGATGGTATCAGTGTGTTTGATATCAAACACACGTATCGTTCATAGTTATATTTTAGAAACTTTTTCAGGGCCTTGTACAATTTTACGTTTCACTATCTAGCATCAATCATCCTGGTAAAAGCTATATTTTTTGTAGATGTTTTTCAACTCGAGTATTATTAAACTAAAACTTTTGTTAATTTCGATTTTTTTTTTTCTACAGTTTAATCAGATCTTCCTTGCCTATTAACAGGTCATCATTCTAATTTACACATCTAGGCAGAATTGATTTCTTCTTCTTGGATTTTTCACAACTTTTTACGTAGGAATCGACCTTTTATTTATAATATTTTCCCAATTGCAACTCCTCCATTGCTAACTTGTATTTTCCTTTCAGAATTTCCCCTCTACTGAAGCTCCTGTCCCCTCTTTTTCCTATGTTTTAGTACAGGCACTATCACGTCAAAAGAGGGGGAACGAGCTTCAAAAGAGGGAAAATTGCGAAAAGAAAATCCCCCTTTACTTACTTGGACATATACAGCAAGGTTTTGTCATGGTAGAGCCAAAGGTAATGGTTTGGTATGCTCATTTCATGGAACGTCACTTTTTTTGCATTCTTAAAGAAGCAGTCAGGTCTCCAAATGTTTTGTAACCAATTGACATCGAGAATTCTGTACTCCTCGCTCATGTTTTCCGGTAGTCTAAGTCTCTGATCCCGCCAACTTTGAGCGAGAAAAATGTCAGCAACGTACGTCTGAAAGGTGTGAGAATTGTTGAATCAGTGGAGACGCCAAATGAATCATTGTTAATTTGACTTCGCATAAAGAACTTTGTAAGTTGGTACTTCAATGATTGAGAAGCCAATTTGAAGGTTGACTTGAGTTTTGGCCCGACCGAAAATTTGTTTCTGTTGGAAGTTTTTTAGTAATATTAATTTTTTTTACCCATCTTAGAAAAGATATAAAAATATTAGGTAGGTACCTACTATATTGAAATAGTCTTTTGAATTCTAATATTTAAAATTCAAAAGATTCGAACCTTAAATAAAATAATATAATAATTTTTATTGTATAATTTATTGATCATTTGTTTTTATTGTTTCGTTACCTAATGTTTTCTTCAATTTTTTTGTTTGTTGAATTTTCGTTCCGAAATATTATTCTAAATTCTGTTATTTATTTCTGTTTTGTAAGTAATTATTTATTGAAATAATTCAACTCGTTTTATTGTTATAAAGATGTATTGTCTAAGTAAATATCAATGAACAGTTGATTAACAAGATAAAAGAAGAAATCAATTCTGCCTAGATGTGTAAATTAGAATGATGACCTGTTAATAGGCAAGGAAGATCTGATTAAACTGTAGAAAAAAATCGAAATTAACAAAAGTTTTAGTTTAATAATACTCGAGTTGAAAAACATCTACAAAAAATATAGCTTTTACCAGGATGATTGATGATAGATAGTGAAACGTAAAATTGTACAAGGCCCTGAAAAAGTTTCTAAAATATAACTATGATACGTGTGTTTGATATCAAACACACTGATACCATCCACTAATTCAAACAGTTGTTACAATAATGTTACAATAATATGTTACAATAATGTGACTGTCAAGTGATAGCGTTGACTGAGGTTGAACCCGCGGTCTGTTCCTTACCAGGTGAATACTGTAACTACTTGGTTTGTTGGCTCACTACATACTCAAGATTTACTTGTATAAAAGAACTATAGAGGAAATAATTGTAATACAGAGGATCCAGAAAACTTTCGGTTTGGAAAGATGTCTAAATCTTTCTCTCGGTCCATTATTATAAATTCAGGCACAATCTAGTATAGCGGGCATGTAAAGTTTGCCAGGCCAAGTTTCGTTCGTCTTAAGACCTAGGTTAGTGTACAAAATTTACGTTTCACTATCTGTACTATGTTTGTTACACATTTTAAGCTCAATATTTCAAGATACAATTTAAATATATTGTTTTTTATTTGACCATACTCTCCATAAAAACCTGACTAGTTATTTCTAAACTATTACACTGGTCCCCAAAAACTTCTAGACGAATTCGGTGGTACAAGAACGCTCCGCTCAACCTTTCTTTTTTTCAGAAGAGTCGTATTGCCCCTTCAGAATTTCTCCTCTTTTGAGGGTGTAGTTATGTACCGGGTTGAGATAGGCCATTCCCGTCCTTTCTTGGCGTGTGGAAAATGATGTGGTAACTTAACATAGCCTTCATGAGCGTGTAAAGTTGGCGGGAAATTCGAAATTTTGATTTTTTTTTTCCGCAACTTGTACAATCTGAATTCATTTTTTACTTTTTATCTCGAGTTTGCACGTTTATATTATACTTTTCATTTATATTAGATATTACAAACAAGCGAATTACAAAGCAAACAAAAATAAATATAAATAAATTTTAAACATGGCCGCCGGGACAGAGGGTTAGAAAAAATACCCAACACTCCCACGCTATCCTTGCTTAAGTTACCACCCCAATGCAAAACTGTAGAAACAATATCCTATCTTACCTCGTCCGAGCTCATCTCAACCCGGTACATTATCACACCCTGAAGATCATTTCCCCTCTTTTGGCAACCTTAGCTGTACTAAACCATGGGAAATGCAAGATGGCGCTCCATAGGAATAGTTTCCGTTTCGGAAAGGAAAATACCACTAAGGTATGCAAATACCCACATATGGTGGGACACATTTCTACAAAATATCAAATCTGAAAAGTGAAAGTGATTTCCACCCATTGTTAGTTTTCAAGTTCCCATTCATTTAAAAACAAAATTGACCTCCTGATTACAACTAAGGTATGCAAATACCCACATATGCTGGGACACATTTCTACAAATATCAAATCTGAAAAGTGAAAGTGATTTCCACCCATTGTTAGTTTTCAAGTTCCCATTCATTTAAAAACAAAATTGACCTCCTGATTTTATTGAACTTTTTCTCTAAAAAATTGGGGGAAAACATACAAACATGTTGAAACTTGCGAGCGTTGACTGAAACTTGATAGGCAAGTGAAAACTTTTGTCTTCCTCAAATATTTTTGAAACAGGAAGTAGAGCTTTTCTCTAACTGGAGATAAAGCACTAAAGCAGTCAAAAAAACTACCTATAAATAAATATTGTTCACTGCTTGTTTAGACTGCTTGGGTAAAGAGATGTTTCGGTCAGGAAAAACAAGGAATAATATTCTATAAACTCAGATATGGTTAACTATCCTCTAAAAAGGACAGATGAGGTAGCACCAAATTTTCCATCCAGAAATAGTCAGTCGGTTAGGTCCATGTAACTACGGTCTTTTTGGAAGACCACCCCCATTTCTACTTTCCCGATGGGTACTTTTTTTCTAAATGGTCTTCTTTCTTCAGGAGGTCATGCTGAATCAAAAAAAACCCTTATAAGGAAATTGGTAAGAAAAAAAAACTAATAATGTTCAATTACAAATTAAAAAAGACATTTGAGATTCAACATCCAACAAAGAAAATTTGGTGAGCTTTCGAGAATATTCAGATTTCCATCATCAGACCAATATCGCGAGAGAGATGTTTACTCTACGAGCGCTGAAGTTCAAGTTAAGTCGTACATAGGTAACACCTACTGCAATGTGTAAGTAAAGTTAGAGTAAGCGAAGAGAAATGCTTCTACCATGTTCAGGTGAAGGAAAGGTGGGAAATCCTATTATTCAAACCCTAGGAATAGTGAATAGATATGCGATATAGTTATGCTCGGAAAAGGACTCAATCGACAAGAAAAATGTGTACAAATCATTCGCAAACAGCGTCAGTACGAAAACTGATATAGAGAAGTATGTAAGGGTGAAATCCAGTCAGAAATCGTGTTATGTGTCTTGGTGTGATAAAGGTGGAGTCAAAAATTGAATCGTCTTCAATGTTTAATTTCAATATAGCTATGCTTGGAAAAGGACTCAATCGACAAGAAAAATGTGTACAAATCATTCGCAAACAGCGTCAGTACAAAAACTGATATAGAAAAGTATGTGAGGGTGAAATCCAGTCAGAAATCGTGTTATGTGTCTTGGTGTGATAAAGGTGGAGTCAAAAATTGAATCGTCTTCAATGTTTAATTTCGAGTTGTAATGTCATATTGGCTGTGCAGATCGGTTCAGATAATTTCTCTCGTTATAATGATTATCTCGTACACTACAAATGTTAATACTGAGTAAGTTTATTTCTTGAATACATTATTATTAAGTTCAAGTTTTAAAGTTTTACAATCAGAAGATTGGGGTATTGGTTTATAACTCTTTCAGTAATCCAGAGGATAAAATTTTAGAGGTTCTTGTAGAAAATAGTTATCTTATCTCAATGAGAGGTAGTTTAAATGCTTTGGAATTTCTGGGGAAAACTTATTTGAAACAAGAGGACTTTTTAAACACGTAACAGAAACTTCAAATATTTTCTTACTGTTAAAGTTCCTTTTCTTTATCAGTGGAGACGCCAAACCTTCTTCGCTCATTTTAAATTCAAGTAGGTATCCTTTATCCGTCTGGAAGTAGAATAGAATAGTAAATGTCTTTTATTCCTTTAACATTTGAACATTTTGAACTTATTTTGAGCAAAAATTATAAATAGTTTATTAACAGGTGATTCCTTGATTTTTTCAGGGATCACAACGTTAAATCCAAAAGAACGTTAAGAGGGGAAAAATAGGACTATGTACAGTCAAACCTGGAGAAATGAGAAAAGGTGTCCCTGTCGGGAAACTTTCCGAAAAGGAGCCGATTCAGATGGCGTGCCATCTTGTATTTCCTATAATCTAGTTTAGGCGCTCTTTCAATGTCCTAAGGGAACTTTATAACAAAAGTAAAGGTACTTCATACAATTCAATAGTTGGAGCAGTGTTGTCACTAAGCTTTCTCAATTAACCAAAAGAACATTTAGATACCGACCTAAAAACACATTGTGTCATGGACAATGTAAAGAACCGTGGCATCAAAATTTGCTCTTGCTTATCGAATATTCATTTGAAGACATCAGAATGTTACGCTCATGTTCCATAAATCATATTATTGACAATATCAATGAATTCCAAACTCAACTCTCAAACCCAGATATACTTGACAATAATAAACAATTTGTTATCGTCATAGATTGGAAACCCGGGAAAAAAGTTTTAGAACTGATGATCAACAAATTTGGAAACGTGTCAATATTCATTGGAAATAAATATTTTAACAACATTGTTAACACTTGCTCTTCGATGGGAGGAAAGTGTTACCACTTGAAAACACTGCTACCTGTTATTAAAGTTTTGAATAATCTGTTGTTGATCGATACAATACCTTCCATCTATGACATTTTTGACACGAGACTTTTACCCATCACATCGTCAACTCTAATCCCAGTGTATCATTCTGAATGGAAACATCAAATTGAATTCATAGTAGAGAGATTATGTCAAAGGAATAAAAAGAACAACTTGCTCTTCGAAATCAATGTCCATAACATGATAGAATATTCCCCTAATTATAAAGAGTGAGTGGTAGTAGATAATTATCTTCTAAATTTGATATATTATTTTTTTATCTAGAAAAAATATATAGTTTTATTAATCTCGAGTAAGCATTCAAATAATACCGAATGGATGAAATTGAAATTCAAAGGATTAGACTTGAAGGGGGTGAAATGAAAAAATTAGAACCAAATTGCCAGGATTATCCGACTAAGCTAGATAGGTAGAGAAAACTTTCAACTTCAATGTCAAGTTCAACAAATACAAAGCTTCTCGTTTTAATTCTAGGGAGAGCAATGACATCGATATATTTGAAGACGAGGAGGTTTATATTGAGTCCAGCCTGTCACTCAACGATATTCTACCGAAAAATCCGAACCAATATGATAAGAACAGAGCACCCAAAATACGAGGTCAGCCTACCACAGTGTATTTCCATGTCACGGTCTTGTCTTTGGATTCAATCAATGAAGAATCGATGGTAAGTCAAAATCAATTTTTGTAGGTATAGATTATATCAACAATGGTTCAAGAAGAAAAAAAAATAAACAAGAACAAGTTTAACTAAAACTAAAAGCTTCCCAATATTTTAGAACGAGCTTTTATTTTTTTACTAAAAAACTTCCAACAGAAACAAATTTTCGGTCGGGCCAAAACTCAAGTCAACCTTCAAATTGGCTTCTCAATCATTGAAAAAAATAAACAAGAACAAGTTTAACTAAAACTAAAAGCTTCCCAATATTTTAGAACAAGCTTTTAGTTTTTTACTAAAAAACTTCCAACAGAAACAAATTTTCGGTCGGGCCAAAACTCAAGTCAACCTTCAAATTGGCTTCTCAATCATTGAAGTACTAACTTACAAAGTTCTTTATGCGAATTCAAATTAACAATGGCTCATTTGGCGTCTCCACTGATTCAACAATTCTCACACCTTTCAGACGTACGTTGCTGACATTTTTCTCGCTCAAAGTTGGCGGGATCAATAGACTGGTGTGATATCTGTGTCGTAGCATGCCTATTCCGTAGTATGTCTCTCATCCGATGGGCGAGAAGAGTCAACATGAGAACACAAGAAAGTAACCGTAGAAATATTTGTGATCGAAAAGCGAGTACAAATTTTCGTCGTTGCGCTGGTGGGCATCGAACGAGGGACCTTCTGCATGGCAAGCGAGCGCGTTACCACTGGGCTAATCATCCCTGGAGGGAATTTAGATAATCATGTCTAAAGGGAATTTAGCTAATCATCCCTAAAAGCAATAATACAACTGTTCTCAGTCCAAGGTACAATGTCACGAATTTTCCCGTCCTAAAAATGTTTGTATTTCTACAGCCACTCAAAACACACAATCCCAACAGTCGCTCCCTCCTGTCTCTTACGTGAAAGCCATCGACATTTGGATGTCGTCGTGTTCTGTGTTCGTGTTTCTGTCACTCATGGAATTTGCAGTGGTGAACAACTACATGGGTCCGATCGCCACCAAAGCAATGAAAGGATACTCGGAAGAGGACTTGAGAAACAATGTCGATGAGTTCAAAGTAAGTGTCTAGTTATAAACTACCTCGGTGGTGTAGTGGTGAACAGAAGAGTGTGGCCCGTGGGTTAAAGTCCTGCAAAGGTACGGAATTTTTCCCACAATGTAATTCGAGAAATTGGTCACAACATTAAGTCGTAGAAGAAAAAGAAAAATTCCGTTCGTCCTCATTTTTCCTGCTCTATGACTTCGAAAGATCACCCAAGTAAGCGCAACTGATCTATTCTTCAAAATCATACCTTTCAGGATTATGATGATTTGGGACCATACCAGTATAAATATTATCAAGGGCCAGAACCACAATCAGAGTTTAATTTTTGTTTAAGTTTAAATCTTGGACTAAATGACTGGTTGATTTCAAACGTTTTAGCCAATCAGATATTCCAAGAGTTAGACTTAAATTAGATTTGAACTCTGATTAAGTTCCTGGTCATTAGTAGCTAGTTACCTACTATTATTGCAAGTTGAATTACCTATCTAATATTAGGTATTTTTATTGTAGTATTATATTGTGGTTATTTTAATTTTCAGATTAACCTTAGTGTTATCCTGTGCAATGAAGTTCGAGTCCTATCCTCACGATACCCAATATTGTTCCATGATGATCGAGAGTTGTAAGTTTTCACTTTTTCTTTCTGCTTTCTCTTCTTCTTCTCCTCCTCCTCCTCTTCTTCCTCCTTCTGTTTAGTCTAAAATAGAATAGACCTATCTCCCAATCTTGTTCAGATAGGACTAGAATTCAATCTTATGCAGTTTTATCGGGATCTTGCAAATATTATTTTGACATTTGGGACGGGTCTCATAATAGAATCAAATTTTGATAAAAAAAAAGGTAATTTCCATGGTAACTTTTTTTACTTTCCTTATCCTGTAATAAGGAAAGTAATTATTTTATTAGTACCTACACTTTCTCGTATTACTGCTTAAGTATAATTATTTTGACCCCAGCTTTCCATAATGTAAGGCCATGTATAAGTGATAGGGTTAACACAACGTTATGTAATGGTCTTAGCAGAATTAAGAATAGTGGGTTGGAAGGTATAGCACAAACACTCTCCAATTTTATCGAAGGGGAGCAAAAGACTTTGTGATTTAGTAGTGATGTGATATATCTTTTGAATTTACTTAAAAATAGGTAGTAATAAAAAAAAAGGTTTAAATATGGCATGGATAGATAATTATTATTCTTCTATATAGGTATCGAGATGCATGTATCATTTATCTATGTTTATGTAACTTTTATTTTATTAAAATCAATTTCAAAATAAGAATAAACTCTGCCTTGTCTGGAGTTCAAACCTTTGCCAAAAAACATACACAAGACTTCCCAATGTTCATAAAACGAGGAACCAACACCATTTCTTCTTATTATTCTCCTCCTCCTTCTTCTTCTTCTTCTCCTTCTTCTTCTCCTCCTCTTCCTTCTTCTCCTCCTCTTCCTTCTTCTTCTCCTCCTTCTCGTCCTTCTTCTTCTCCTCCTTCTTCTCCTCCTCCTCCTCTTCCTTCTTCTCCTCCTCCTTCTTCCTCTTCTTCTTCTTTTCGAAATATAGTATCAACACATGTAAAACAAAGAAAACGAAATATATTGAACGAAGATGAAACACTCGGGGGTATTAGGTTTTTAAGTTTTCTAAATCAATACGAGGGAAACTGAAGCCTTTCAAATTCCTTACATAGTAAGTAACAAGCAGGAGTGGTGTGCACTCCGCCGGATAGTAAATAGTAAGAACAGGGGTTCTCATGTGATTAGAGTCATGTAAAGAGGAAACGTGATTATATCCTGTTCCGATTCTAGGAGACTGTTTCTGGTAGAAGGGATATTTTGACTATTTCTGCTAGTAGGAATATTTTGGTCATGTTTTCGAAGAGAAAATGAAAATGTTCACACTCTACTGAATATGTTTTGTTTGTTATTTACATTTATTACATAAAACAATATTAATTATTATTATTATTAGGTTTTTTTATAATAATGAACCTTCTGCTCAAACCCCACTGATTGGATTAAACGAGCCCACCTACTGTAAACATCACTTGCGTTCGCCAACATTCGAGTCCAATTATTTGGTCAGGATCAACATTGTATTTGTAACAGTACAGAAGTGTATTTTATTCAACTGGACTGGAAAATTATTTACTGGACGCCAGTGGTGTTCACACGATTAAGGCTCGTCGCACATTGGGAGCGTAGCGAATCCAAACCTACCATTTTCATGGGTTTTGGTTTTTCAGACGACTGCGCTACGCTCTACTAAAAGTTGCGCGTTACGGTTCCAATGAGCGACGGACCTATTTCCCTTGTGAACAACCATTTTCCCTGTGACAATACAGGTTGACACATCTCCTAAGGTCAGAATAGGTTAATAAAGACTTATTTTGATCTCGATAATCTCATTAACACTGGTCAGAAATGTTAACACAATATTCTAAGCTTATTAATATAATACATTATTATTAAGTTCAAGTTTTAAAGTTTTACAATCAGAAGATTGATGTATTGGTTTATAAAAGTAACTTTCAGTAATCCAGAGGATAAAATTTTAGAGGTTCTTGTAGAAAATAGTTATCTTATCTCAATGAGAGATGGTTTAAATGCTTTGGAATTGCTGGGGAAAACTTATTTGAAAAAAGAGGACTTTTTAAACACGTAATAGAAACTTCAAATACTTTCTTGATATTGAAGTTCCTTGTTTTTATCAGTGGAGACGCCAAACCTCCTTCGCTCATTTTAAATTCAAGTATCCTTTACCTGCCCGGAAGTAGAATAGAATAGTAAATGTCTTTTATTCCTTTAACATTTGAACATTTTCAACTTATTTTGAGCAAAAATTATAAATAGTTTATTAACAGGTGATTCCTTGATTTTTTCAGGGATCACAACGTTAAATCCAAAAGAACACTAAGAGGACCCGCGATTAGTTTTTCCCTCACAAAGGAAAATTAAAGTTGAAACTAAGAGACTATAGAGTGGCAGAGGCCCAATCGAGTGATTGGGCTCCGGAACTCTAATATAAGGACCGTCGCTCATTGGAAGCGACGAGGGGCGATTTTGAGTAGCACGTATGTGCGTAGTCGTCTGAAAAACCAAAGCTATGATAGAGATAGAGGGTGTGTTTATGTACTGGGCTGAGCTAGGCCATTGTCGGCCTTTAAGCGTGTAAAGTTGGCGGGAAATTCGAAATTTTAATTTTTTTTCCGCAACTTGTACAATCTGAATTCATTTTTTACTTTTTGTCTTTAGTTTGCACGTTTATATTATACTTTTCATTTATATTAGATATTAAAAACAAGCGAATTACAAAGCAAACAAAAATAAATATAAAATAAATTTTAAAAATTGCCGCCGGGACAGCTATCTCACGTCGTCCGAGCTCATCCTAGCCCGGTACATAAACACACCGAGAGAGTCTATAAAAGTTGAAGAAGAAGAAAAAACAATGTTTCAAAAGGGTCCCATTGGGCCCCGAGGCCTGGTTAGAGTATGAACGGACCTGCAACTGCTTTCAGTCAATACTTTAGTGAGTTTAGTGGACCCGTATCGTTCCGATGATGTTGGGGGCTTTAACGGTAATGGCTTTCGTACAAAGTCATAACAATCATAACTAAATGGTTATTGGTTCGCCGATTTATGGTTGATAAGTTAGACGATCGACTATATGGGTGATTTACATGTAAAGTACGTTTTTTAGGATAAAGAAAGAGTAAAATAAAAAGTACAACATACCTACAACTTTATCCCAAACAGATAAGGTTCGTTCTCGGAACTAATGGATTTCTCCTATCCTGGCTTTCACTTTCAGGCTTTCACTCAAAAAATTTTCGTCAGCCCGTCTAGTTAGCTTCTCGGAACTAATGGATTTCTCCTATCCTGGCTTTCACTTTCAGGCTTTCACTCAAAAAATTTTCGTCAGCCCGTCTAGTTAGCTTGGTTTGTAGCGTGTCTGCCTTGCAAGCGCTAGGCCGTGGGTTTGATTCCCGGCCGGGGCGGATTTTATCCTAAACGGATAATGTTCTCGGAACTCGGAAGGGCTTGCTTTCTCCTATCCTGTCTTCTTCCTTCGATTTTGGGACGATAAGACCTTAGCAGTTACGGTTTAAAAAAAATCTCTCCCTCTTCCTCTCTGACGTCATCTCCCCTTCCCATCCAGTTTGTCATAAATCATTTTCACCTATGTAATGCCCCCGCACACATCACATCCCATCACGCCAAAAGTGGAGAAACGCGCATCAGAAGATGGGACATTGGGAAACTAACATACGGTTCGTCTTCACTTAGGAACAAATCCAGGTACAAGCCATACTCGATGGTGGATGGTGCCCTCTTGAGGGCTGAATCGGGCACCATCGATGTATTTTTAGCTAAATCCCCTTTAGGGATGAGCTATTCATTTCTAACGAAAGTTGCAACTTTGGAAATGAAATGAAATAATAGTGCTTATTTATACTGCTCGCAGAGCTTGCATAAGACTGAAAAGTCCCTTCACTCCAGCAGTAGGCTACTACTATTATTGTGGTCGAATTCTCAAATTATATTGAGGATAAAATTCCATACCTCGGCTGGGATTGAACCCACGCCCCCCTGTTTACCAGGCGAGCGCCTTGACCACTATACCACCGAGGCAGGTTAGGTACATACTTTGGGTCGGGGTTAGGTTTTTTGTTTCTCTATTTGAACTGCACCTGAAGTTCGCGTGAAGTTTAAAATTTTCAAATGCTTAATTGTGGCCCACGGCATAAAGAAAGGTTGAGTACGGCTGCTTTAAAGTGATTAAAGTGAATTTCGAGAAGGATCAAAGTCCCACTAATGAGCTGCAATAGGATTAGAGTACACATTGGGAGCGTAGCGAATCCAAACCTACCATTTTCATGGGTTTTGGTTTTTCAGACGACTACGCTCTACTAAAAGTTGCGCGTTACGGTTCCGATGAGCGACGGACCTATTCCCCTTGTGAACAACCATTTTCCCCTGTGAACAACCATTTCCCCCTGTGACAATACAGGTTGACACATCTCCTAAGGTCCGAATAGGTTAATAAAGACTTATTTTGATCTCGATAATCTCATTAACACTGGTCAGAAATGTTAACACAATATTCTAAGCTTATTAATAGCAAAGCAATATCAGTGGAACCTGACCCTGAGAATGAGGTGGGGGAGAGGTTTAAGAGGGGAAAAATAGGAGTTTGGTACAGTCAATCCTGGAGAAATGAGAAAAGGTGTCCCTGTCGGGAAACTTTCCGAAACGGAACCGATTCAGATGGCGTGCCATCTTGTATTTCCTATAATCTAGTTTAGGCGCTCTTTCAGTGTCCTAAGGGAACTTTATAACAAAAGTAAAGGTACTTCATACAATTCAATAGTTGGAGCAGTGTTGTCACTAAGCTTTCTCAATTAAAGGAATCTCATGCAAAAGCGCATTGCGTAAGCCTACAGATTTTCAATTATATTACAAATAGAGGCAAAGTCATTTTCGTTTAAAGGAGTTTTTAGACCTAGAACATTTTCCTTATTTAACCAGACTTCTCAATTATTCAGTTCTCAACTATCCAGGTTCGCCTGTATAAAAGATGAGGGAGTGATGGGAACAAATAGGGAGAGAGAAATTATGAAGGGAGAGATCAAAGCTATTTCGTTTCCAACTTGGCCGGCGGCCATATGTTTTATGCGTAGTAAAATGAACTTTTCCCCTCTTATTTTTGGTCGGGTAATTTTTCAACTTTTTAGAAAACTATGTTTGAAATTTTTACAACGATAAAAAAATATTCTGTTTTGCAAAAAGCCTACACGTTCAAAAACATTGTTATAGGTGTATTTTCCTTTCTTTTCGTGTCCTTTTTTTTCTCGGAATCACTTTGGTTTGGATACAAGAAGTGGGACATGTTTACCTAAATCTTGTTTCATTTGTATTTTCGATATTTGGCTTCATTATTTTCAACTATCCATAGTTGACAGAGAATTATCAGGATTAAATGTAATGGCTAAATGATTCAAATACCCATTTGTCTGATTTTCAGTGTCCCACACAACTCACGATTTGGTATTCCTGTGGAACATGACGGATCCACTCGTGGTGAATCCAGAAATAGAACTGCCTCAGTTAGACATATCTAGAAACTACACAGATGATTGTACCATAGAGTACTCCACAGGTGAATAAATAATAAAATTTGATTTCCAGTGTCCCACACAACTCACGATTTGGTATTCCTGTGGAACATGACGGATCCACTCGTGGTGAATCCTGAAATAGAACTGCCTCAGTTAGACATATCTAGAAACTACACAGATGATTGTACCATAGAGTACTCCACAGGTGAATAAATAATAAAATTTATATTTCACTAGCTAGTAAATCCTTAAGGCATGGCCGTTCATGTCACTCATCCATTTAGTGGTCTTGCTCGGTGTAGCTTAACAAAAACGAACCGGAAACCTAGCCTGACCACTAACTGCCCGGTTCGACTACTAACTGCCCGGTCGATTAACTTTGTAATCAGTTGGAACCTGAAGACTGGCAGGTGGGCGGGACCCAAACCTGAACACGGTGATGGAGATGGACAAATTAATACGTTCACCATAACCGATGAGGCTTTAGACTAGCTATACTCAACCTGCGGCCCGCCAGGCCTCTGTGCGGCCCTTGGCAGTTTCAGCTATGTCTTTTCTGGGCTGCCCTTGACAGCCTAAGCTATGTCTTTTCTCTACGCTGTACGGGTCTTGAAAGCCTGAACTATGTCTTTTCTGTGTGGCCCTTGACAGCCTAAGCTACCTATATCTATTCTGTACTGCCCTTGACAGCTTCAGCTATGTATTTTCTCCAAGGCTCTTGACAACCTAAGTTATGTCTTTTGTGTACGGCCCTTGGAACGGCTGGCTTTCTCCGATCCTGTCCTCCTTCTCTCTTCGCTTTCGGGACGATAAGAGCTCCGTTGTTACATTTCCCTCTATCAAACCTCTCGAAAAAGAAAAGTTGAGTATGACTGTTCCAGGAGGTCAGGAATCACACAGATCACGGTGTTTTGAAAAGGAGGAGGTATTCGTTGTCAGGTGAAAACAATTTTTATGTTCGCCCGTTCATTTGTTATCAGAGATGAGGCGTTGAGGATTTCGATTAATTTATTGATTTTCTCTTCAGTTCGATGTTTTTTATTATTACTATTATTTTTTTAATAGAGAAAATGGAGATATCCAATTTAGTAGATGTTCATGCCTACGAGGTACAAGATGGGTTTCTTGTTTCTTCACGATGCATTTTATTAATGTCATATCTTTTCAAAGATGGTACCCATAAGGTCAAGAAATCTGTTGAGTACAGGCTCAGGCTCTCTCTCTCTCTCTCGTGTATTCAATACACTAGTAAAATACCTATTGAGTTTATTAGAGCCAGAAAACATTTTTTATATATCAAAATTTTCAACTTCTTAGGTGGACTTTTTATTTCTATTAATTAAATAATTGAAGTGAAATTTTCAGCAACTCTAAAAAGTCTAATCAATACACTAGTAAAATACCTATGGAGTTTATTAGAGCCAGAAAACATTTTTTATAAATCAAAATTTTCAACTTCTTAGGTGGACTTTTTATTTCTATTAATTAAATAATTGAAGTGAAATTTTCAGCAACTCTAAAAAGTCTAAAGTACAGCTTGTAAATTTCCGTAATCCCGAAATGTCCAGAATGAACAGAGATAAACCCAAAAATCAAATGGAAAATCAGCGGAATCTTGAAATGCTGGGTCTGTCTGAAGATACCAGTATATCATCCTGTTACCAGTCAGCTAATCAAATCGGATACTCTTCAGTACCTGAGACATCTCAGCCAGACTCCATGGGTTCCATCCTATCTCCAAGCACTCTATTCAGCTCTGAGGATAACGCATACAGGCAGCCCTATTTTACACCAAGTTGGAGGACGGGTCAAAACTATTGCGGGAAGAATTGTCAAATGGGAAACCCAGGTCCCAGCGAAAGAGTTCAACCCCCTGACGAGACCATATCGGGAAACAAATCGAAAACTTGTGATACGAAAAGGTCGAAAAATCCACCTGATGACCATTGTGCTTGGGGAGATGCTCAGTACAACCAGAGCAAGGGCTACCAGTGTGAACAAACCAGGAACCAGAATCCGGACAACTTGAGACTGTCCAAACAACCTCAACCAAGTGTGAGACAGAACGAACCTTCATATCAAGTGAGAAGTAATGGTCAATGGGGAGACAATAATGGGCCTAATGCGAGAGTACCACAGAATATGCCAGCTAGGGATTATAATCAACAGAATACGCCAGACAGGGATTATATTCAAAACGAGCGAGGATTATGCCAACAATGCCAGAATTGTCAATGCAGACAGCAGAAGCCCGATGATCCTTACCCCTATTACCGACCATGCCCAGACATGTATCAGCAGAATGTTATAGAACCACGGAAGATGAAACCTAATCAGTCTACGACCAGTTTCCATGCAGTGCGGAGAACCAATAGCCAGTTTGATCCAACTTCTAGAGAAGCGATGGACAGGGATCATGAAACGATGGGGTATCTTCACAGCGGTACAAAGAAATACAACCATCCTATGGGTCAAAAGAATTGTGCGTGTCAACTCCACGGCGAAAAGAGGAAGACTACAACCGACCTGTCTTCTGTTGGAAGCTCAGTGCCTAGTAGAATGGTGAACAGCCCCGCGCCAAGCTGCAGACTGCCAGTTTCCAAGACCAAAGAACGGACGGACCCTTCGGCGAAAGGTCGAGGGAAGCGATTCCTGGAGAAAACAGCCTCTGATGACAATGTCTCGTGTCAAAGTGTAATGGCGAGAAAAATTAAGAGAATACCAAGCAGAAGAATGCATTCATTCTGTATGTCTAAACGTCCAAGTGAACGCAGTATGTCCAGCAATAAGGAAGCGAAAAAATAACAACAAATACTTACTTGAACCTAATACTGAAATAAATTCCATGTGTATACGGCTGTAATTAAATAACTTACAACTTTTGATTGTTTTCATTTTTTAAACCAAAATAATGTAATAATTAGAATTATATATTATACCTCTTTCATTAGTATCCCCATACATCTCAGACCTACGATTCACCTCGTCGATCGACGGCTTCAACTATGTGTGGACACAGCTTTAGTTCGTGGTTATGTACAGAGTTAGGCGTGGATATGCCTGTCCCGGTGCAGCACACTAAAGAGATAAGAGCCTCTCATATCGTGATTTTTGTCCTCACGATCACGACCTTAGCGTTAGGTGTTGCAGATAAACCAGGTTCTCCTGGAAATATTTGAAGCCCTTGGGAGTGTAGTGGATTTTACAACCGTAACAACATGTGTAAGTTTCGCTCGTAATGATGCTCAAACTACTTGAACCTAATACTGAAATAAATTCCATGTGTATACGGCTATAATTGAATAACTTACAACTTTTGATTGTTTTCATTTTTTAAACCAAAATAATGTAATAATTAGAATTATATAATATACCTCTTTCATTAGTATCCCCATACATCTCAGACCTACGATTCACCTCGTCGATCGACGGCTTCAACTATGTGTGGACACAGCTTCATGTCGTATAAGGCCGGCCACTCACTATCAGGTTTGCCTGTCAGGTCTAACTGGTAGGACGGCCTTTCACGCTCCTACTGTCGGACAGATCTAGGTCCGTCAGACCACCGGAACGTGTGTGGCGGTAAAAGCTTCCAATTTCAGTCTTCGGACCGTCTGAGGTCAGCCAATTACTCTCAGGTAGACCTGACACCTGACAGGTACAGCTAAAAAGGTCCCCCTGTCAGGTCTACCTGATAGTGAGTGGCTGGCTTGAGAGACCTAGAAATCAGAAGTTTTTCCGCCACACACGTTTCGGCGGTCTCACAGACCTGTGTCTGTCCAATAGTAAAATCGTGAGTGGCCGGCCTTAGGAGCAGCAAAGCTCGCAACACCCAGAGCAGAAGTTTTCAATCAGTTAACGAGATAATTATAGTAACTACACCTGACAACTATCATTTGCTTTCTGGTGGAGATGCTAAAATTACCACTTTATTGGTGGAGATGTCAAAACTTATTTCAAATAAATTAGGTACTGGAGACTCGATTTTTTTTCTTTTCCATCATCTTCTGTTGAGATGACAAAATTAAAACTATTGGTGGAGATGCCAACATTTTTTTTTTTTTTTTTCTGGCAGATGCAATGCCGCGATGTTTAGGATGAGTTCGGTTAGAGGGTTAGAGTTTATGGCATCCTAGATAATCAATTTCCTCCCATCTAATGTAACGTCTTTGGTATTCAGTCAATTTCACTGGTAAACAAGAAAAGCCAAATTTTCTGCACGGAACTCTTTAATGAGACCACCCTGTATAAATATGATAGGGACATGTGTGAGCGATCTCGCGTGATTTGAAATCAAATTTCCAATTCAGGTGCGGAGTTTTTTGTGTTGATATAGTGTTGTTCCAAACACATTCCTTAGCAAGAGGACACTATTGATAGCATCAATCAATAACTTTAGCCTGCTCAGGTATGCTCACCAAGATGTTTATCATTTTTCCAAGGCATGTTGAATACCGGGTGTGCCCACAAAACGGTACTTGTCAATTTATTAGGACTATGTAATACACATTATGAATTTATGAAGAACAACGCTTCCTTGAGGACACCTTGTAACCTTATACCTACGTTAAACGAGGAGTAATGAATTTTATGCATTCTTGGACTTCACAAAAGCCTTTGATTTTCCTGTGTATAAATTGATTTGATAGTAAGATTAATAAAAGTATAAAAAATGAGGTTGAACGAAAAACCAATATTAAATTCTTCCCTCGTACGTATACGAATAGGTAAGTACCCAATCTCAAATCAGATCTTTGCTAAAAGGAAAAACAGACAGACCACATGCACGACATAGATTCATAGATAAAAGATAAATAACTAATGAGGGAAAATGCAAGGAAAATTATGTGAAAGTAAATGAAAGCTAACAAGAAAAAGCTGAAAACTACTTTCTAATAAAAATAAATAATAATAAAACCTTATACAGGGTTACTATGGCGCTTTTTATATTTTTCAGGAGTGGTTTGTGGCGAAATTTTTCCGATTATTCTTCGCTCATAACTTGGAACTTAGAATGAGACTTCAAAACTTAAATTATTGGAAACAATTTCGCTTTGGTAGTACCAACGCTATAATTTGTATTCCTTCAATCGTTGCTAGGTACTCTTTGCACTAAGTACCTACTCAATTAACGAGGTCGGGAGCACCCCGTATTCCAAAAACGGAGCCAAAATAACTCCCACGCTACAGGGAATCGAACCTGGGACCTCCGGTGTGCAAGCCTAGCCTGATACCCACTCGGCCGCGAAAGTTGAAGTTATTACAATTTCTAATTTCACGCCTGACTTATAAAATCTGACGGGAAAAACACAGTCAGAAGAAGAAAACAGCAAGAAAAGTACACCCGACTACAAGCGTAATAACAATAACAGCAAATAGTAATAATATTTGAAGCATCAGTTGGAAAAACTTAACGATTTATTATCCCCACCTATAGGAGGTAGGAGATAGGTTCTATGAAAAAGCTGCCACCTCTTCAGGCCTGCTGTGCCAGATACAGAGAAAGTGATGTTTCGATAAGTGGGAAAGTGGGATCATATTGTAGTCTGCTATGAAATGGGAGAAAGCACACCTACTGGAGTCCGGAATAACACCTCATTATAAGAAGTGGTTCTTCTTGTTTAAAATGAGGTCAGAGTGAGTTCTCATTTGTCCTTCAAGTAAGTGATGGATAGGGCAGAAATAAAGGAAATCGAAACGTTCACAATGATTTACAGTTGCTGCTATCTCTCGGTCCCTACCTTTTTTGATCCCTAACTGACGGTATCTTTAAAGTCTCTACCCTATTTGGTCCCCAACTGTAGGAGTAAAGGGACTTTCAGTCTCATTAAGGTAGTATAAACAGGGTATATTCTATTATATTTTATACCTGACCAGAGGTATTCCCAACCCTATTTCCGGGTATATTCTATTCTAACTGACCAGGGATATTCCCAACCCTATTTTTCCCTTATTCCCAACTGGTCCTCGGTTGTGAAGAGGTCTCGTTACATGACACAAAGCTGGAAAACTGAAGAGAAGTGAGTCCCTGGAGAGATGAGAGAAATAGAGAAAGCACAAAGCAAACAGCTAGAGAGAGAGAAGGGAAAAATCAGACTAGAGAGAAGGGAAAAATCAGATTTCGTATAGTTCGCAACTAAAATCCTCCTCGTCTCGTCTCAACTGTCATTGTTTCTACAGTGTGGAACTGTTGGATGTTGGGAAGAGTGGGAGAACAGATTTCTAGTGGGGGAAAAATCCTTTTCCAACGCTAACGTGCAACCTTCACAGAAACATACCAGCAAATGTTGTACGTACTCCAACAAATGGGCATGGGGTTTAGTTGGTATTTAGTACTTCCCTTCTTCAATTAGTTTTCTGTGGTGGTGATGCTTGGCCAGAGGGTACGATAGTGAAGCAGTTTGCTGGGAAGTTTCTCCGTGGCTTCGTTCAGGATTCATTCTCTTCTGGTGATGCTGGTAGCGATTCGGCTTCTGTTAGGTCTGATTCTGCTGAAAGTACCTAGAACTGTTTTATATCTACTGTTTGCTCTTATTCATAGGTATTCCATTGGACTACCTAAAATCCATTTTGGGTAAGAATTATCATAAACCGAGGAATCATATAAGCACTTGCCTGTAGAATGGTGGAGGTGTTCGATCATTCCAAGTTCTGCCATCACTCAAACTGTTGTACATCTGGTGCTTTCAGTATATTGCCTGGATATCTATGTAATCCATGTTCATGAAGATTTCTATTAGTGCTATTATCATGTCTGAATGTGTTTTTAATAACTGATGCATGAGTGCAGCTTGGTGATTCTAGCATGTATCCTGCTGATATCTATGCTCTATTCTCCATGTGTTTTGCACAGATCTAGTGATTAGTCTATGACCAGAAGAGAGTGGAACGTTTTGGTCGGATGTGTGATCAGAGAATACAGGCTGATTTATACAACAATCTCATGGCAACAAGATGGGTGGATCTGATCATGAAAACAGTCGGGAATCTATGGGCAAGAAAAGCACAGGACAGAGAGGGTTGGGGACTTTGCGATCTGGAACACTGGAGAAACACCAGTGTTGATACCACAGATCCATTAAGGTAATCATTTGATCAAGACCCATCAAATATACGAGACCTTGTTTAGACTGCTGGGGTAAAGGGACTTTTCAGTCCTATTCGGGCAGGATAAACAAGGTATATTAAAATTTTTTCGAACATTTGGTACTCGAACTATAGTCTCCTTGATTATGAGTCCAATGTGGTCACTGGCCAATGCCACAGTAACTGTACACGTGACTGTAACGGATTTACAACTGAATGTCTTATTTTCATGGGAGCTTTCACAAAAAATTCAAACTTCCCAGGCCTAATCCGGTTCTGCTGAAAGTAAAACTGTTCTATAATATCTACTGTTTGCTCTTATTCATAGGTATTCCATTGGACTACCTAAAATCCATTTTGGGTAAGAATTATCATAAATCGAGGAATCATATGAGCACTTGCCTGTAGAATTGTGGAGGTGTTCGATCATTCCAAGTTCTGCTATCACTCAAACTGTTGTACATCTGGTGCTTTCAGTATATTGCCTGGATATCTATGTAATCCATGTTCATGAAGATTTCTATTAGTGCTATTATATTGTCTGAATGTGTTTTTAATAACTGATGCATGAGTGCAGCTTGGTGATTCTAGCATGTATCCTGCTGATATCTGTGCTCTATTCTCCATGTGTTTTGCACAGATCTAGTGATTAGTCTATGACCAGAAGAGAGTGGAACGTTTTGGTCGGAGGTGTGATCAGAGAATACAGACTGATTTATACAACAATCTCATGGCAACAAGATGGGTGGATCTGATCATGAAAACAGTCGGGAATCTATGGACAAGAAAAGCACAGGACAGAGAGGGTTGGGGACTTTGCGATCTGCAACACTGGAGAAACACCAGTGTTGATACCATAGATCCATCGAGGTAATCATTTGATCAAGACAATAATGATTATTGTCAACATAACCAACATTCTAAACGGATAGGCAACCAACAAGACTGCCAGACTCCAAAGTCAAGAGAAGCTTCCTAACTTTACAACCAGCCTATAAAATAATAAAATATAACTTGCATGAATAATGCCTCTTTGTCATCAGAGTATTAGACCAAGCATTACTATTACTATAATACTGAACTGTCTATGGAATAATAGAGATATGTTTATTTCAGTCGACATATCCGTTTGCAAAACACGCCTAGTAATTTGTAAATCTCCGTGTCATAGGGATAAGGCAATGGTACAATAATGTTTAGAGAATGAGTACTGAATAGTTCAATAAGCGATCTGAAATGAGTACCTAAATATATACACAGAAATATTATGATATGATATACCTACATTCTAATATTCATCAAGAGCAGCAAATGAGTTCATTATCGTACTCAAAACGATGGCGGTATAATTGTAATGCTTGAATACATGAATTACTGAACTTACTGATCAACTTAATTTTTCAGAAAACCAGAATACCTTCGGTATGTATGAAGTACAAAAAATTCTAAAATCTAAAGGACAAGGTCTCCTTTACTCTTTACTTACATCAAGTGAAAATATTGCTTAGACCAGATAGAGGATGAAGCAACAAAACCATTTTCCACGAATCAGGATTTTCCTTTCAACGAATTTGTGAAATGTTTTCACAATCCAGGAATGAAAGGAAAGGTTCAAGAAGACGAGAAGTCCGGGGCCTATGACTAAACAATGGAAAAATGATATTGCCTCAGATAAACCTGATGATTAATACCAGCACGGGCAGACCTAACGCGGCTCTGCATCTTGGCCTTATTTGAATAAGAAGATATAATGTCCGAGTGTGATGTCCTATCATATTCTTTCTCTCTCAGGTTACAATCTGGCGATTGGTTGGCAGCAGCAGTTTAGCTGTTAGCTCTTCTCCTCCATTCATTCCGATCTTGAGCTATTCGCTTCAGCTCCATGTAGTTCTGGCATCCCATATCGGTCTCCACATCTCGCTTCTTCCAAGAACCCACTGCACAATCTGCACATGAAGAGTTCCAATCAAGACCATCCCAAGATAGATCTTCCCATTTCTGAAATCGACAGCAAAAGAAAATGAATTTCGAAATATAAAAATTTCAGAAAAAATAAATGCGAGCTATCATGAGAACCAGAGATAGGAGGAAGAAAAAATGTAAGAGAGAGAAAATTAAAGTTATTAATTGAGATTACAAAGGAAGCATTAAAAAAATAGGAAGAAAGGGGATATTAGAAGGGGAGGGGAACGAGGAAGATGAGAGTAAAGCTCATAGTGGCGTAGCTTCTTTATTTATTTATTTGCACTCTAAGCAACAAAGCCCATGTGTGAAGAGAGTGCAATCCAAGTACTATCCACGCCCAACGTTGCTTAACTTCAGTGATCGGAAGAAAACCGATGTAGGTATTCAACGGAGAAATCTTTCAACATCAACGTCAGCATCTGATCGAAATTTTGCAGGAATTAAGAGAAGGAACGCGAAGAGATCGACCTATAAAAGTGGACAAATTCAGGGCTGATAAAACAGGTAAAAGCAATTGAAAAAAAAAAAAAAAAATACCTAGTGCAAGGATTCAAAAAGATCGCAGAAAAAAATTATCTATAGAGATGGAAAAAGTTGACAAACTCATGACTGACAGAACATGTCTACCGAAAAAAAAGACCCAAAGCGACTAAAATTAAACCCTGCCTCTACTGACAGAACGAACATCAAGCGTCTGGGCCTTCTGAGAGGGACCCAAAATCCGAAACTTTCCTCCACCACTAAGTCTCGATACGTTACAACATAGAGTAATGACTTCCTATTATCTGCAGATAGCAGAGCATTTTCTGGATAGCTCTTCTCTCTGTTCCTGAGGGATCAACTCTTGTGTTAAAAATATAGGCTAATCCCGAAGACTTCTCTGTAAAGAGGTCCTCTTCGAGTTTTTCTTTCTGGGAAATCAAAAGCTGAGAATGACGTTGAGATGAACCTTGTTTGAATTAAAACAGTAGTTGGACTAGTTGGTTCAATTTTTATCGAATCAATTTTCGGACTACAGTATCAAAGGCTTTTGTAAAGTCCAAAAATGCCTACAAATCTTTATCTTTTTGTTCAATCTGAAAGGTTACACGAACTCGCTGCTACTATTGGTAACTATAACTCAAATAAAGGCATGTCACTTTTCAATGTCTCTAATAAACAAGGTAGTAAGTACTTTAGGTCAGAGCAGTACATTGTAAATACGCTTTCAGTGTACTTTATTTTGAAAATCTACAAATAAATTCTACGAGCTGAATTATGAATGACAATAGCTGGAGCTGGATGCAAGTTTTGTTGCTATACATTTAGACTTAATGAGTTTTGTATGTTCTATTGTGCTGCTGGGATGTATAATTATTATCATTTCACTATTATAATAATTACTTACATTTAAGTGGTTTTAATAGACTTTCAGGGACGGTTTGTGGAGGGCAGAGATCGTATTGGAGACAACAGATAGTAGAGATTGTCCGGAATAGATTGTCTTGATTTTCTGTTTGTACTCACAATGAACTGAAAATGGAAGAGTATGAATATCATGATTCTTCACTCTTGTTTTAACTTCTTAGGTAATTCGTCGAGTTCTTTTTACAAGACTAAAAATTGCTGAACAATGAACATTTTTTGGACTTCCTAATTGTAATTTCACCAGGAGCTTCATGGAAAATGTTGAAGTGCAACATTTGCAAAGGTGCAAACTATTAGCAAACATGGTCAACCAAAAAATTTCATCAACCAAATTTTTTCCTTGGAAGGTATCCTTCCACTTCTGGACATCAAAATGTGATTTCCGGACTTCAGAGCATGGGTAAGTTTGATCCTAGATACCTAACTACTCTATCCTACATCCTTTCAGGAGATATTCACTCAGATAAGTCAAATCAGCCCTGGACCTGGAGCACAGCTATGACATTATAACTCATCAATAATTGATGTTCCCAGGTCCCAAGACTACCAGTCCGGCATAACATAGTAATATTACATTTGATATAATTACACGCAAACTATTAGCAAACATTATTATACCTCGTTGTCCCAGCCCCATTCAATAGACGACACAGCATAAAACATAGAAATGCGTTTCTGCATACAGGGCGCTCTCAGTAAATAAAATTACAATGAGAGAGTCCCACCAGAACTGTTGGTAAATGTAATAAGAGTGGAAACTAGGAAAGACAAAGTCCAAGTCCCACTGTCCGTTCAGTTAGGCCAGCCACCCACTATCAGGTAGATCTGACAGGTACTGCTGAAAAGGTTCGTATATCAGGTCTACCTGATACCTGATTAGGTGGACTTGATCAGTGCCCTAAATCACCAAAGTATGGAAAAGTATTTACAATTCCATATTTTGATATGATTCGTCCAAATTCAAAATTCTGCTTTTCCATTGGCTATTACACTTGTAAGATACTTTTCTATACTTTGGTGATTTAGGGCACAGGTGTACCTGTCAGGTCTAGGTACCTGATATTGAGTGGCTGGCCCAACGAGCAGTCAAATGCTTTTCAGATGATTGTGGTAAGTGAGAAGTAAGCTTACCATGTGACTTGAGCAGGAGATTTGAATACTCACATTTAATGAGTGCGAGAGAACATTTGGGAGTGAGACCATTTTGACTGTACCTGATTGAATCGTGACCTGCACTAATGTCGGAATCGGGTTCAAAAGGAATTACCAAAATTTTTTGAACATTTGGTACTCGAACTATAGTCTCCTTGGTTATGAGTCCAATGTGGTCACTGGCCAATGCCACATTAACTGTACACGTGACTGTAACGGATTTACAACTGAATGTCTTATTTTCATGGGAGCTTTCACAAAAAATTCAAACTTCCCAGGCCTATACGAATAAGAGCTTCTCTCCTTCATACCAACAGTGGGTACAGCTTCACTGTAGATTACTCTCGATATCCAACTACCCAGTAGCAATTGGAAAGATGTATCAATAGCATTAGAAGTAGTTATACGATTGCTATTTCACCATAAATTAGCCACGATCAATGCAAACGGAAGCCATGTTGTTGTGCAATTTGAAATAAGTGTAACGGTCATAAAATTATCACTCACGCCTGACTTGTGATATCAGAGAAGATTTCCGATAAGAATCTTCTGAACATTGGAAACGCATATAATTTAACATTTAACTCATGTGCATACGCCTTGTTAAGTTTCTCCTCAACAAATCACAAGTGATTCACAATTCAAACGGTCGAGAGTGTTGAATTGAGTTTGCATTAATTCCAGACACGGGGAGATATTCAAACATTTAGAACAATACACCAGATCAAATCAGTGAACACCAAGGAGTTGTGTTATGAGATGTAAACCTTTCTGAATTTAGGATTTCATAAATATTGATATTGTAAACGAAACTGTTCTTGTAAACTTACAATGAAATGCTTTCTTACCGGTACTTTACAATTCATAAAAATATAGGCAATTCATATAAAATATACCTATAAGTAATTCATGTAAAATACAATTTGTAAATCTCCGTGTGATAGGGAGAGGGCAATGGTATAATAATGTTTAGAGAATGACTACTGAATAGTTCAATAAGCGATCTGAAATGAGTACCTAAATATTAGGGTTGCCAGATCATTTTTAGCCCAAAACGGGACAAGCGACCTAAAACGTCAAAACAAAAAACGGGATTTTGGATGAAAATACGGGACAAGAGCTTTTTTAACCCCCCCTAGCCCTCACCCTGCAATTTTTGGTAGAAAAAAACACTCAATTTTTAAAAATCAACTGTTTTTTCTTCAGATTTATTAATGAAATTAGAAATTAAAAATTATTCACTTCTCATAGTCGAGAGTGTTGAATTGAGTTTGCATTAATTCCAGACACGGGGAGATATTCAAACATTTAGAACAATACATCAGATCAAAATCAATGAACACCAAGGAGTTGTGTTATGAGATGTAAACCTTTCTGAATTTAGGATTTCATAAATATTGATATTGTAAACGGAACTGTTCTTGTAAACTTACTATGAAATGCTTTCTTACCGGTACTTTACAATTCATAAAAATATAGGCAATTCATATAAAATATACCTATAAGTAATTCATGTAAAATATACTCTCAGTTATCCTGCCTCCTTATAAAATGTATAATATTAGATTTAAATGTCTTGAGGTCATGTAAATCCTGCCTTGGAGTCATTTTGGAACAAATTGCAAGAATTTCCTTTTTTGGTTTCAAAACTGCACAACAATGTATAATATTAGATTTAAAAAATGTCTTGAGGTCATGTAAATCCTGCCTTGGAGTCATTTTGGAACAAATTGCAAGAATTTCCTTTTTTGGTTTCAAAACTGCACAAACCCATTAGGATTTGTACTCAATATTGGTTACTCGACCACCGAGTCCTTGTTTACATCATGTTCAATGTTCATTAGTGTCATAGGGGCCTTCATCATATTTATGTTTCCACGAGGTAGCTCGCCGCTCCGGGTTTGGTTTTGCATATCATTGATGTTATGCAGTCTATAAATTTATGATTTGAAGAAATGGCATTACTCAATGGCATCGTATAAAAACCCCATTGAAAATGAATGCTTCATATAGACCGATGACTATTTGAAATTCAATCTGCATATCCCTTTCCACGCCAACGTCCGGATCTCCCCAGGTTCCACATGTAGATTCAGATTGCTTCCATTCAAACAGTTGTCTTACAGACCAAAATTGGCATACTACTACGTACTACAAACATTTTCTATTAAGTACCCACTGACTATTTCAAACCTAGTCCCTCCTATTTACAATAATAATTGTTAAAGGTGTTCATTGATGTTTTGAAGAAGGAATGACGTTCCACATGTAGATTCAGATTGCTTCCATTCAAACAGTTGTCTTACAGACCGAAATTGGCATACTACTACATACATTTGCTATTCAGTACCCACTGACTATTTCAAACCTAGTCCCTCCTATTTACAATAATAATTGTTAAAGGTGTTCATTGATGTTTTGAAGAAGGAATGAGTTGGTCTTGTTTTATTTATTTGTCAATTATTCCCTAGTTGTACTTTTTGACAGATCAGATCGCATGTGCTAAATTATAGATTTTCTCTCTATTACGAAATGTCCGATTCAGTTTTTACTCCAAAAGCAATTCGCCAGTCTTCAAAGATTCATCTTACCATCGATCGTCAGGGACAAAGGTAAAGAACGAGATGAATTCAAAAGTTTTTCAAAACCTTTTCCAAAGGAGTTGGTCTTGTTTTATTTATTTGTCAATTTTTCTCTAGTTGTACTTTTTGACAGATCAGATCGCATGTGCTAAATTATAGATTTTCTCTCTACGAAATTTCCGATTCAGTTTTTACTCCAAAAGCAATTCGCATGTCTTCAAAGATTCATCTTACCATCGATCGTCAGGGACAAAGGTAAAGAACGAGATGAATTCAAAAGTTTTTCAAAACCTTTTCCAAAGCATATTGATGGTAGACTTAGTAACTTTGTGAAGGTTCATTTTAAGTATCTAAATATGAAAATAACTTTAACTCTTCACTGGTTTTGGTTGATAGGTTTATTTTATTGTAACCTTTTCCAAAGGTTTTTTACAATCCAGGAATGAAAGGAAAGGTTCAAGAAGACAAGAAGTCCGGGGCCTATGACTAAACAATGGAAAAATGATATTGCCTCAGATAAACCTGATGATTAATACCAGCACGGGCAGATCTAACGCGGCTCTGCATCTTGGCCTTATTTGAATAAGAAGATATAATGTCCGAGTGTGATGTCCTATCATATTATATTTATCATATTCTTATACCTATCATATTCTTAAAGCTGTGTCCACAAATAGTCGACGTCGATTGACCCGATCCAAGTCGACTGAAACCCCACACATAGTCGACAGACGTCGATCAAACCGATCCATGTCGACTGAAACCGTCCACATTGCCTCGACAGTATAGATTCATCTGCGGAAGATGATATGTTCCCTTGAAAGTTTCTGGTGACCAAAGTCTTGAAATGATAAAGAAGGAGCTGCTAAAAATTGCACCCAAGGGACTAGGTGTAACCTTGGCAAGGAAACGTGACCAAATAGTTAGAAAAATTAACTCAAATACTTAGCAAAATTAACTCAAATACTTAGCAAAATTAACTCAAATGGGTACTTAGCAAAAATGGATTCTGAAATACCAAGTTAGGTTATTATCTTTTTGATACAAATACCTAATTGGTATGATAATGAGTGGTTCTTTGATTATTATCAGGACACAATTTTATAAATTCCAATTACATGTAGTTTTATTAGACATGGATTTATTGAAATTGGTTTTATTTATTACCTAAATTCTACATAATTTTATTTGTAGAGTTTCCATTGATCATGTCTGCAGTTCCAACTAGAATATTTTCAACACACGCCACCCTTTCATTTATATTATATTATTTAAATTGAATATAAATAAAAAAATCAACTTATTTGTAAAAGACTCTGCTGAAGTCTTCTCTTCCCTTTCGGGACGATAAGACCTCAGCAGTTACAGTTCCCTGTATCAAACACCCCCAAGAAAAAGATACTTATCAGCAATCGTTCGTCTAAACATCTTCATTTCTCTCAAGAACTCTATAAAATTTGATGAACTGTGAACCATCATGACATAAACCATCACATCAGTACATCAAAACAAGTAACACAAGAAAGTACATCAAAAACCATCACAGTACATCAACCATCCATCATACAGGACATCCTTCTTATACCTATCATATTCTTAAGCTGTGTCCACAAATAGTCGACGTCGATTGACCCGATCCATGTCGACTGAAACCGTCCACATTGCCTCGACAGTATAGATTCATCTGCGGAAGATGATATCTTCCCTTGAAAGTTTCTGGTGACCAAAGTCTTGAAATGATAAAGAAGGAGCTGCTAAAAATTGCACCCAAGGGACTAGGTGTAACCTTGGCAAGGAAATGTGACCAAATACTTAGCAAAATTAACTCAAATACTTAGCAAAAATGGATTCTGAAATACCAAGTTAGGTTATTATCTTTTTGATACAAATACCTAATTGGTATGATAATGAGTGGTTCTAAAACCTAGAATATCCCTGAACTATTACCTGGAAGGAAATCCTAGGTTCACCCGCTCTCCGGGCGTATCCCGTAAGAAATACATCACAAAATGGACATTGACTAATATGTATTACGTATTTATTTATTACAATACCTACAAGAAATGACCGTTCTAAATTTGTAAATCCCCTTTTTATGTTCACAGGATTTTGGAGACTATCCATTAGCCTCATCTATCACAAGTTCCGCCATTTTTTACTTGAACCTAATACTGAAATAAATTCCATGTGTATACGGCTGTAATTAAATAACTTACAACTTTTGATTGTTTTCATTTTTTAAACCAAAATAATGTAATAATTAGAATTATATATTATACCTCTTTCATTAGTATCCCCATACATCTCAGACCTACGATTCACCTCGTCGATCGACGGCTTCAACTATGTGTGGACACAGCTTTAGTTCGTGGTTATGTACAGAGTTAGGCGTGGATATGCCTGTCCCGGTGCAGCACACTAAAGAGATAGGAGCCTCTCATATCGTGATTTTTGTCCTCACGATCACGACCTTAGCGTTAGGTGTTGCAGATAAACCAGGTCCTCCTGGAAATATTTGAAGCCCTTGGGAGTGTAGTGGATTTTACAACCGTAACAACATGTGTAAGTTTCGCTCGTAATGATGCTCAAATAACTCTCCTAATGATTCTGTGCCTGTGAGGTAAAGAAAACAAATTACGTTGTTATAATTACAGATATCGTATTTATCAATGTTTCTTCTGTAATTACCTGAACCGCTTGATTTCAGACCCCTTTCCCGATACAGTCAGGCAAAGAGGCATAAAAATATTCCAAAGTGAACCTCCCAAAGAGCGAGAGATTTATTTACTTAGGTATTTATTATTTTTGGTCGGATCGCTCACTTAAGTCTGCCAACTAATAAATTTAATGTCTTGAGGAAAGTAAAAAGTACCTTATGCACGTATATCTACTGATCGAGTAGAAAATGAAAAATATAAAAATATTCCAAAGTGAACCTCACAAAGAGCGAGAGATTTATTTACTTAGGTATTTATTATTTTTGGTCGGATCGCTCACTTTAGTCTGCCAACTAATAAATTTAATGTCTTGAGGAAAGTAAAAAGTACCTTATGCACGTATATCTACTGATCGAGTAGAAAATGAAAAATACTTCTTGTCTTACTCTGAGAACAACAAAATACAGAAGGAATAAAGAAGAACAAGACGGAGGAAAAGAAGAGGTAGAAGAACAGGAAGAAGAAACAGCAGATGAAGGAGAACAAGAAGAAGAGGAGGAGGAGGAAGAGGAAGAAGAAGAAAACGGAGCACAAGAAAACAAATTGAAATAAAAGGACGCCTCGGACAGCTTCCGTGCTGCTAAATCTCGATCAAACCACACCGATATGGCATTTCGCAAGGCACGAATATTTTTCACCAGGAGATTGATGGTATCGGAAATATTTTGACGTTCTAATTCGTCCCCTTGGGGTAATCTTCGCATGATGAATTCGTCCCAGCATGCAGAACATGCAGGTTCCTAAAGGCATCCTTGCTCTTCACATGGAAGCTAATTTTATCTTTACAAGCTAATTATCTTCGTGTGTGAGAGAATTATGGGTAAAAGCTTTAGCTCTTTGCAACAGGCAGATAAGTAATAGTGTAGGCCTGTAAACTGTAAAAACCTTTTGATTTGTTTTCCATAAAGCGGTATAAAATCTATAAAGGGACTTTTCAGTCCTATGTCTAAAGCACCTGGGAATTCCTTGAAGAGTTCTGACGGCATTGGGAGAAAGGGTCGCTAAAAAATTACAGTCTATTTTTCATTCCAACTCGTATAATTCATCCCCATACACCATCCCAGAAACAGCTAATAATGACCCGAAATAACAAATAATATACTTGTACTGTGGCGTATAATATCTCTACTTGGTTGTGCAAACTTTCTTAACTTGGCGGGGCGGAGCGTTCCAAAATATTGAAGCTTTATTTGCTCACATTCAACTGAAATCAATTGCACATGTCAATAAACATGCAAAAGTTTATCAATAGTTCGTCATATTCAGCTGCATCTGCATACACCGCCAGGGGAACAACACTGCTAATAATATCGAAACTTTATTTGCTCGTATTCATATGAAATCAATTGCACATGTCAATAAACATGCAAAAGTATTTGTAGTCTGACCAATTCTCGTTCAACATTGATTCCCATCATATGAATAATTCAGCATCAGAGTACCCTTGTTAAATGTTGACATTGCAGAACTCCCTGCAAAAGAGTGACTGGTAAACTTGTTCCAACTTTAGTTTTGACTCCTGACAATCCCCGTGACAGTGTGAGGTCTGTTGACATGCCAGAGTTGAAAACCACAGCTTCTCATTCGTACTAAACTTTAAAGAAGCTGTACTTAACTTGCGGGCCGTTTTTCGGTGCGACCCTTTTGCAGCAGCTAAAATCCGTTGAACTGTAACTGCTATGGTTTTATCGTCCCGAAATCGAAGAGAGAAGGAAGACAGGGTAGGAGAAAGCCAGGCATTCCGAGAACGAACATCATCCCATCAGGACAAAATCCGCCCCGGGCGGGAATCGAACCCGCGGCCTAGCGCTTACAAGGCAGACGCACTACCAACTCTAACTGGGCTGGCCCGATTTTTTCCCGAATGTCCCTGTAGGCAATGTAATTTAAATGAGAGTCTTCACACTACGCACGACACGATTTTTTTCCAAACGAAAAGTGGGAACGAGCCTTAAGACACTACTATGCCATGGGAGCTGGTAGTGGCTGGGACTAGAAAACAGCCAGTAAAATATGATTCACAACATACATAACGCTACTAGTTGTATTTTCCTTTCGGAATTCCCCCCTCTTCTGAAGCTTGCTTTCCCTCTTTTTCCTACTGTTTAGAGCAGGCGCTGTCACGGCCAAAAGTGATGGAGAAACGCGCATCAGAGGGATGGAGACATTGGGAAACTAACATACGGTTCGTCCTTCAACTTAGGAACAAATCCAGGTACAAGCCATACTCGATGGAGGACATTTAAGTTATCTCAGCCCTCAAGAGGGACCCCTCCATCGATGTATTTTTTAGCCTAAATCCCCTTTAGGGATGCCCTCTGTCAAACCTCTAAAAAAAAAAAAAAAAAAAAAAAACGTAATTTGTTCAGTGATAAAATGAAGGAGCGCGATAGCTCTCCGCCCCGCCAAGTGGAATGGAATCTTATTTATACTGCTCGCATAGGACTGAAAAGTCCCTTTACTCCAGCAGTAGGCTACTACTATTATTGTGGTCGAATTCTCAAATTATATTGAGGATAAAATTCCATACCTCGGCTGGGATTGAACCCACGCCCTCCTGTTTACCAGGCGAGCACCTTGACCACTAAACCACCGAGGCAGGTTACATATTACTTTGGGTCAGGGTTATGTTTTTTGTTTCTCTGTTTGAACTGCACCTGAAGTTCGCGTGAAGTTTAAAATTTTCAAATGCTTAATTGTGGCCCACGGCATAAAAAAAGGTTGAGTACGGCTGCTTTAAAGTGATTAAAGTGAATTTCGAGAAGGATCAAAGTCCCACTAATGAGCTGCAATAGGATTAGAGTCTCGTCAAAGCGAACTTTTCAAAGCCATTGAAAAATACCGCAAACTTCCAGAAGAAGCTTAATGACATTTTGCTGAAAAGGAAGCTTTGAGTATTTCGTGTGAGTTTGAAAACGGAGCACAAGTTTTGTACTTTGTACCCATCATGTGGTTGTGGAACACCTAGGAGAAATTTGTTTAACATTTATTTACATAGGGTTTCTTGTTCCTTGTGAGAGGTAGGTATTAGTTTCTTGCTTTCTTATGAGAATTTTGAAGAGCATTTGAGCTTTAAAGAATTCATATTAGACGTCACTAAAGACATTAGCAGTTATACACCCTTAGAACAAAAAACACACACACACATAAGGGGTTTGAGCTTTAACTTTGAGGAATTCATATTACACGTCACTAAAGAAAGCAATTAGCAGTGAAGGTTAAAACCCTTTAGAAAATACAATAGAAGACACCGCTTAACTTTTCTACTGATCAATCATTATCTGTCTTAACTAGCACCTTGAACATGGCATAGTAACATATCAGTAACTAGCACCTTGAACACGGCATAGTAACATATCAGAGATCAAGAAGTAACTGTTGCTCTTAAAAGACTTCCTTCTCTTCCCTTTCGGGACGATAAGACCTCAGCAGTTACATCCCCAAGAAAAAGATACTTATCGGCAATCGTTCGTCTAAACCTCTAAACATCTTCATTTCTTTCAAGAACCCTATAAAATTTGATGAACTGTGAACCATCATGACATGAACCATCACATCAGTACATCAAAACAAGTAACACAAGACAGTACATCAAAAACCATCACAGTACATCAACCATCCATCATACAGGACATGAAACAACACAGTACATCAACACAAGATTGAAATCTTGTCAAGCCATGTCGTATTAGGCCGGCCACTCACTATCAGGTTTGCCTGTCAGGTCTACCTGGTAGGACGGCCTTTCACGCTCCTACTGTCGAACAGATCTAGGTCTGTCAGACCGCCCGAACGTGTGTGGCGGTAAAAGCTTCCAATTTCAGTCTTCGGATCGTCTGAGGTCAGCCACTCACTCTCAGGTAGACCTGACACCTGACAGGTACAGCTGAAAAGGTCCCCCTGTCAGGTCTACCTGATAGTGAGTGGCTGGCCTGAGAGACCTAGAAATCAGAAGTTTTTCCGCCACACACATTTCGGCGATCTCACAGACCTGTGTCTGTCCAATAGTAGAATCGTGAGTGACCGGCCTTAGGAGCAGCAAAGCTCGCAACACCCAGAGCAGAAGTTTTCAATCAGTTAACGAGATAATTATAGTAACTACACCTGACAATTCTGACAAACTAGTGTCGTTACATGCTCTCTCTGTAGAAGTATTCAAACCAGATATATTAGACCGATATTCGCCACAATCAGATAGGCTAATAAGTAACATATTACAGGTAACAGCTTCCTAAGCTGAGCTTAATAGTCAGGTTGAATGAACACGCCTTCCATCGTGCCAATGGGCTGAGATAGATATGAGCTAGCCAGTCTAGTTAGCTAGGAAGATAGAGTCCAAGCAAATAGGTAAATTTGACTGCCTTGTTTGCGCTGGGAAGTTCGAAAATCAAAAAAAGAAAAGAATAAAGTACAAATATGTATCTACCTGTGTATTGAATATGATACGGTGTAAACCCAGAAAGCAGATAAACCTAGGCTTTTCGGGAAAACCCCAGAATATCCCTGAACTATTACCTGGAAGGAAATCCTAGGTTCACCCGCTCTCCGGGCGTATCCCGTAAGAAATACACCACAAAATGGACATTGATTAATATGTATTACGTATTTATTTATTACAATACCTACAAGAAATGGCCGTTCTAAATTTGTAAATCCCCTTTTTATGTTCACAGGATTTTGGAGAATATCCATTAGCCTCATCTATCACAAGTTCCGCCATTTTATCAGACGTTAATGAACGGAGTGATTCATGGCAACGGATTTCCAAGGTAAGATAACACGTCCATTATACACCCATTTTAAAGGCGTGTCCAGTGGACACACTGTCCAAACATAGTCGACCGGCCGTCGATCGATGTCGACTGAATCGTGCACACTGCCTCGACAACATAGATTCATCTCGTCGATCGACGGCCGACTATGTTTGGACACACCTTGAGATTGTAAGTTACTTTGTTCAAACAGTCCAAGCCAGCGGCGATTTCATGCTGAATGCACTAGGTCCCAATAGATCACTGAAGTTAAGCAACGTAAGGTGTGGTAAATATACGGATAGATGAGGTTAATGTGGAGATGGGTCAGGCTAAAAACTCCGTTACTAAAGACCTTAGCAGTTATACGACTATGTTTGGACATACCTTAAGATTGTAAGTTACTTTGTTCCAGCGGCGATTTCATGCTGAATGCACTAGGTCCCAATGGATCACTGAAGTTAAGCAACGCAAGGTGTGGTAAATATACGGATAGATGAGGTTAATGTGGAGATGGGTCAGGCTAAAAACTCCGTTACTAAAGACCTTAGCAGTTATACAGTGATGTTAAATATCAAGAAATAAACAAAGCACCTTTATATTTAACTTATTCACCAACCTCAGTGGTGCAGTGGTTAGCACGGCGGGCTTTAAATCTGGAGGTTGGTGGTTCAAGTCAAGTCATAAAATTTAGAGTAGTATATTAAGCGGGGAACGACATTTGTGACAAGAATTTATGCTTAACACTATTAAAATTCCTCCTCCTATTGAACTTATTCTATCGGATTGACTTGAGCTTCAAGAAATTGACCACGTTGTACTCAAGGCGGAGGACCGTAAGTTACTTTGTTTAAACAGTCCAAGCCATCAAGAAATAAACAAAGCACCTTTATATTTAACTTATTCACCAACCTCAGTGGTGCAGTGGTTAGCACGGCGGGCTTTAAATCTGGAGGTTGGTGGTTCAAGTCCAAGTCAAGTCATAAAATTTAGAGTAGTGTATTAAGCGGGGAACGACATTTGTGACAAGCTTTTATGCTTAACACCAATTAAAATTCCTCCTCCTATTGAACTTATTCTATCGGATTGACTTGAGCTTCAAGAAATTGACCACGTTGTACTCAAGGCGGAGGACCCTCGTGAAATGTGTGTACCCGAGGACCACCGTTCCTCCGAATGTTCTAATGTGACTCGGCGTTTGCGACCTCTGCAAGAACATCACCACATGTTGGCGGGCCGGCCGGCACAAGTTGTACCAGTGGCTGTTGTAGATAGCCAGCCGGAGGCCGTTGTTGGAGCTCTCCATCACCTCGGACATGATGCAGATGTAGAAGTAGTTGCAGGCCGTCAGACAGACTTCGGCGAGAACCTATTAGGATACAAGAGGAACTATTAAGATCCTTTTAGTGTGGGTGGTAAGGCAACCGAAGGATAGTGAGAAAGGGAATGATAAATAACGAGAGAAAAGAGCAGAAGGAGTGAAAAGCCTAGTACATTTCGGTATTAACTTTTTTTCTTTTTTAAATAAATTACTACTAGGATTTAACTCTTTCTCATTGTAATTGTTTATTAGAATTAAGATTCTCTGTACTAAATGTATAAATTATGTGCCAATAAAGAAATTACAATTACAATATTACCTTGGTCATCTTCTGTTTGGGGAGGATGTCGAGAAAGGTCGTCTGATAGATGCACAGCGTGAAGTTGAGCCCCATTAGTATGACGCGAAACTTGAACACGGTGGAGAAGATGTCGTAGTACTGGAACAAAACAAGAATAATTTTATTATTAGGTACCTTAGGTACATATATTGAATGCGAAATTTTGCTAAATTTAATCAAAATCGTGCGAATTGTTCGAGAGTCATGCCGATATCTATGGACCTTACTAATTCACCGAGTTCTTAAGTAAAGTTTAAAATAATCTCCTGATCGAAATAAGCGTTCTCCCTTCTTATACCCCTCTCAATATCTTCTGGTCAAACTAAACAACACTGCTAATAATATCGAAACTTTATTTGCTCGTATTCATATGATATCAATTGCACATGTCAATAAGCATGCAAAAGTATTTGTAGTCTGACCAATTCTCGTTCAACATTGATTCCCATCATATGAATAATTCAGCATCAGAGTACCCTTGTTAAATGTTGACATTGCAGAACTCCCTGCAAAAGAGTGACTGGTAAACTTGTTCCAACTTTAGTTTTGACTCCTGACAATCCCCGTGACAGTGTGAGGTCTGTTGACATGCTAGAGTTGAAAACCACAGCTTCTCATTCGTACTAAACTTTAAAGAAGCTGTACTTAACTTGCGGGCCGTTTTTCGGCGCGACCCTTTTGCAGCAGCTAAAATCCGTTCCCCCTTATCGTGAGTCTCATCCGATTTTTTCCCGAATGTGCCTGTAGCCAATGTAGTTTAAATGAGAGTGTTCACACTATGCACGACACGATTTTTTTCCGAACGAAAAGTGGGAACGAGCCTTAAGAGACTACTATGCCATGGGAGCTGGTAGTGGCTGGTACTAAAAACCAGTAAAATGTGACCAAACATACCTAGTTGTATTTTCCTTTCGGAATTCCCCCTCTTCTGAAGCTTGCTTTCCCTCTTTTTCCTATTGTTTAGAGCAGGCGCTATTACGCCAAAATGAAAAATACTTCTTGTCTTACTCTGAGAACAACAAAATACAGAAGGAATAAAGAAGAACAAGACGGAGGAAAAGAAGAGGTAGAAGAACAGGAAGAAGAAACAGCAGATGAAGGAGAACAAGAAGAAGAGGAGGAGGAGGAAGAGGAAGAAGAAGAAAACGGAGCACAAGAAAACAAATTGAAATAAAAGGACGCCTCGGACAGCTTCCGTGCTGCTAAATCTCGATCAAACCACACCGATATGGCATTTCGCAAGGCACGAATATTTTTCACCAGGAGATTGATGGTATCGGAAATATTTTGACGTTCTAATTCGTCCCCTTGGGGTAATCTTCGCATGATGAATTCGTCCCAGCATGCAGAACATGCAGGTTCCTAAAGGCATCCTTGCTCTTCACATGGAAGCTAATTTTATCTTTACAAGCTAATTATCTTCGTGTGTGAGAGAATTATGGGTAAAAGCTTTAGCTCTTTGCAACAGGCAGATAAGTAATAGTGTAGGCCTGTAAACTGTAAAAACCTTTTGATTTGTTTTCCATAAAGCGGTATAAAATCTATAAAGGGACTTTTCAGTCCTATGTCTAAAGCACCTGGGAATTCCTTGAAGAGTTCTGACGGCATTGGGAGAAAGGGTCGCTAAAAAATTACAGTCTATTTTTCATTCCAACTCGTATAATTCATCCCCATACACCATCCCAGAAACAGCTAATAATGACCCGAAATAACAAATAATATACTTGTACTGTGGCGTATAATATCTCTACTTGGTTGTGCAAACTTTCTTAACTTGGCGGGGCGGAGCGTTCCAAAATATTGAAGCTTTATTTGCTCACATTCAACTGAAATCAATTGCACATGTCAATAAACATGCAAAAGTTTATCAATAGTTCGTCATATTCAGCTGCATCTGCATACACCGCCAGGGAAACAACACTGTATCCTTTGTCCATAAGGCAACCTTCTGTTGAGGAGGAAGGTGGCTGTTGGCATTCCTCTCTATGTGAATAATCATAAATTGTCTAAATTAACAGTCTACGGTAGAGTATGTATTCTAGACCAACTATCTATTCTATGTAATATTTAAACAATCGTAATACCTACGTATAAACATACTAGGTACGATTCTACTCTTATGAGAAAAGAATGCAAATGAAAATAATCTGAATGTAAGTGATTAGTAGTAGTCTAGTAGTGCACTTACTGCAAAGTTCCAGACACCTCATTACCTTTCTTTGAAGCTCAATTAATTTCTGATGAAAAATGACCATCTGCTTCCACTGGTCGCTACTAATCTAAAGTAGCTACTGTCCTCACTAGGCTGAGTGCACCCAGAGCTTGTAAAATAGATATCTGTTAAACCTTTATGAATACACAAGCAATGAGGAGCTTACTTGCTTACTAAGTAGATATCTGTCCAATCTTTATCCCAGACATGGGGGGCTTGTTTTGTCTCCTGACAGATTGTCACAGTGCCCTAACAAAGAGTGACACTATCCTTGCTAAATAATACCTATACGTATAAACATACTAGGTACGATTCTACTCTTATGAGAAAAGAATGCAAATGAAAATAATCTGAATGTAAGTGATTAGTAGTAGTGCACTTACTGCAAAGTTCTAGACACCTCATTACCTTTCTTTGAAGCTCAATTAATTTCTGATGAAAAATGACCATCTGCTTGATTTGCAATACATCATGCAGAGCGTGTTGGCGAACAGTGGACTGGGTTCTTCCCTTCTTTCCGCTCTGGCACTGACTGGACAATACAATGAACTTGTTATTCCACAGATCTGTGTAATGGACCAGACCGTTCTCCTGGTTTGTAGTCGATCCCAGTTGGACGAGACATTTCTCCAGAATGTAATATTGTCCGGAGAGATAAATCAAAATGATCGGGCAGAACGTAAACAAGTTGATGCCGAGAATGAACGCCAAGCCCAGGAAATAAGTTTCAAAGATGTAGATATAGTAGAAGTACGCGGGGTCACTGGTGTCGATGTAGAAGATCCACATGTTGACAGGCAGTCGATTCTCCGGGTGTTTCCGATCATATAAAACGCCAAGCCCAGGAAATAGGTTTCAAAGATGTAGATGTAGTAGAAGTACGCGGGGTCACTGGTGTCGATGTAGAAGATCCACATGTTGACAGGCAGTCGATTCTCCGGGTGTTTCCGATCATATATTCTCGCCAAGAAGTCGATCTCTTCCTGCGGCAAGGGGATGACTGACTCGACGAACAGCGACGCGAACGATGCGAACAGCAGCGTGATGAACGTGTAGAAGAAAATCTTCTCCTGACGCTGACACCGCTTCAGTACCTTCGGGTCGTGGAGTGTCAACTTCTCAACTTGGTGTACGAGAGCTATCAGCTCGCTCAGATGAAGATTGTTCAGGTAGAGTTCAACGAAGAGCAAGAGGGATCCAATGTTGTCAATTGACTTCATGAGGAACTCGGGCTGCTCTTTGATCGAATAGATCACCGTGGATGCCATGTTGCTCAGCATGGCAAGGACACACAGCGCATGCGTCAGATTCTTGTAGAGGCGATGTAGTCTGTTCGCCTGCTCCATAGCGTAGAAGCCGGGTAAGGAGACGAGACCTGTGTAGTGGAAAATGGTGAGGAGTTTGCGGAGGATTTTACAGGAGATGAAATTGGACTCTGATCTGATGAAACACGAGCGGGCCATAATAGAAATCTCTCTGTACGCAGATACTGTGCAGTTTTCTGTTCCTGATTTAAGCAGCGTATAACTGGAGTATTCTAATTCATTCTCCAGAATCTCCAATTATATTGCTAGTTGCTACTTGACAAATAATCCCGTTTAGAAAATATTAATCAGCGTATTTTTGGCGTACGGCACCTGGTAGTTTACTAATCCGCGCATAATAGAACTATAGTGTACAAAGGAACTAATTCATTTAATGCGTGGAGAACATCATATAATTTATTTTTTCTGGCAGACCGGACATGGAAAATAAATAAAATAGTAATTAATACTTTCGAGGAGTTTAAAAAATATTCAAAAATAACAATCCTAATTCCGTAAACACCGGAGATTTTTTCCCAACTTCTTCAATGTCACTGATTTCGAGAGTGCGGAAAAGTGAATCGAAAAATAACCTAGGTAAGGAAAAAAAGGCGGTGGATGGCAGTCTTCGACGGTCACTAATGAATCTAATGATAATGACACACCTTGCTTTGGGTTTCATAACTAATAACACCCTACGTTGGGTTTCACAAAGTTTCGCCTGACCAAAGGTGATGGGCTCTAATTTAGTGTTCACTCAAGTTTCTCTGCGCTTTCGGTGTTTTTGACCCTTTTCTGGAAATTTTCTTTTTTGAAGAGGTTTGATGGAGGGAACTGTAACAACGGAGGTCTTACTGTAACGAAGTCTCGAGAACGAACTATCTGTTTGAAGTTCGCACTAGAGACTAATCGAACCCGCAACCTAGCGCTTACGTGGGAGGTCCGCTACCCTCCAAGTTCTCAGTTTACATGGTAGTTGGTTCTTGCATTTCCGCTCAACTGCCCTCTCAATTTTGAGGGCATTTTCACCTTCTTGCTTTCCTAAATAAAACACCATTCCTCAAACTATCTCCTGACAGATTCCAACCTTGACTCGAGTCAGTCTTTTGGGGATGGAGCTCTCAAAGGGTTAAATCTTCCAATTAGCCTTTCCCACGATTAAAAATCTTCTACTGTAACGAAATCAAAGGACAGGATAGGAGAAAGCCAGTCGTTCCGAGAACGAACCCTACGTGTTTAATGTTCGCTTCAGGGAGGAATCGAACCCGCAACTTAGCGCTTACAAGGGAGGCCAAGTTCTCAATTCACATGCTAGTTGGTTCTTGCATTTCCGCTCAACTATCCTCTTTATTCCTAAAACTATCTACTGATAGATTCCAACCTTGACTCGAGTCAGTCTTTTGGGGATGGAGCTCTCAAAGGGTTAAATCTTCCAATTAGCCTTTCCCACGATTAAAAATACCTATTCTGGGCATCCATGAATAAATGATGGAAATTTAAAACTGAAATTATACACAGTATTAGTGAAAGAGTAGTGAGCTTACTAACCCTCTGTGGCTGGCAATGTGAAATGCCAACGTGCCCATTGATCTTTCTGTGAAATACCAGGGTCACGACATTTCACCTCACACATGATAAAGGGGCGTAAGCCAAAAGCCACGTTGAAAATTTTTCAGGAGATCAAGTATTTTTGCCCGTATTTTCCTTATACTCGTAGATCAACGTGCCCATTGATCTTTCTGTGAAATACCAGGGTCACGACATTTCACCTCACATATGATAATTGATAAAGGGGCGTAAGCCAAAAGCCACGTTGAAAATTTTTCAGGAGATCAAGTATTTTTGCCCGTATTTTCCTTATACTCGTAGATCAGAACTAGTGGTTGACCTGTCCTTTGTACGGGACCACCACACACACTAGGGTGGAGTGAAAAAAAAAAATGTTCGAATTTAAAAACGCCTGATATGTCAAAAGTTGCGTATTGATGAGCAGATTAATCCCTGAAATTTTCATGAAAAAATTGTATCATCTTGAGGTTGCACATTTGGCTTGACGTTTTGAGAGCTTTTAGTTATGCAATGAAGGGGCAATATAAGGGTTTTTATTATTCTCACGCAAATTGCTAACAAATGGTAAGACGTACGTCCTTTGTACGGGACCACCACACACACTAGGGTGGAGTGAAAAAAAAAATGTTCGAATTTAAAAACGCCTGATATGTCAAAAGTTGCATATTGATATGAGTAGATTAATCCCTGAAATTTTCATGAAAAAATTGTATCATCTTGAGGTCGCACATTTGGCTTGAAGTTTTGAGAGCTTTTAGTTATGCAATGAAGGGGCAATATAAGGGTTTTAAATTATTATTCTCACGCAAAATGCTAACAAATAATAAGACGTACGACTTTTTTGTTCTGAACAAAACTTTTTTAAAACAAAATTATACATAACTAGCTGAATTCCATCGCTTCGCTCCGGAATCCCGCTAGTACATAATTATTATTCTCGGGCTTCAATCGGTTGGACTTATGGTGGATTTCACCAACCTTCTTTCTAGCCTCAAACAGCTCGTTAGCTTAACAGCCCTGTTATGCCAATACAATTTAAATGGGCTTCTCAACTTGGTGTACGAGAGCTATCAGCTCGCTCAGATGAAGATTGTTCAGGTAGAGTTCAACGAAGAGCAAGAGGGATCCAATGATAAGACGTAGGTACGACTTTTTTGTTCTGAACAAAACTTTTTAAAACAAAATTATACATAACTAGCTGAATTCCGTCACTTCGCTCCGGAATCCCGCTAGTACATGATTATTATTCTCGGGCTTCAATCGGTTAGACTTATGGTGGATTTCACCAACCTTCTTTCTAGCCTCAAACAGCTCGTTAGCTTAACAGCCCTGTTATGCCAATACAATTTAAATGGAACTTAACTGGCTGTTAGCTTAACAGGAGTTCTAATGACTGAATAAATATTGGTGAAATCCAACATTACATATTCAAAGATATTACAGGATAGGCCTAGTATGTACCCAAGATAAGGGCAAACAAGTTAAAACAATATTGTTTCAACTTGTTCTGCATCAGCTTCTAAGCGGTGCAGCGGGTGTAATACGTGTAAGAAATCTCAGTTAGTTTCCGGAAGGCGATCGTTTGAAGAGTTTATCTCTTGTAGGTATTTATAAACAAATTTTGTATCTTGGAAAAGCGTAGTAGGTACCTAAGAGTTCGTCAAGCCAACCCGAGTTCGCTGGAGAGCCCACAGCCCAGCATTAGAATGTGCCCCAACCCGTCACCTGAGCCATGTAGGTACTCCAGCCTCATTATGCAGGCCCAGTGTATAAGTCTTGTTAAAGTATAGAGGTATAGACTAGTAAAGAGGATTTAGGTATATGTAGAGGATTTAGGTACTCATTAGACGTTGTAATCCAAATGAGATGCCTGCTGACTGCCAGAAAATCACCTTAGTAAGAGGGGAGAGCAGGGGGGTAGTGAATCATTCAACCCGTTCAAACGAATAGTTTTTCTGACGAATAGATTTGTACTCGAATAGAAACTGTATGTTGCAATAATATGTGGCGAGTGCGCGAGTGAACTCGGGTCAGAGAACCCAATGAATAGTTTTTCCACTCGAGTGGAACAAAATAATAATCGAGTGCACTCGAGTGAAGTCAAACTCGAGTCCACTCGAGTAAAATCATTCACTCGGCCCATCACTATGTTATACCACCACTGGTCGCTACTAATCTAAAGTAGCTATTGTCCTCACTAGGCTGAGTGCACCCAGAGCTTGTAAAATAGATATCTGTGAAACCTTAGATATCTGTGAATACACAAGCAATGAGGAGCTTACTTGCTTACTAAGTTTATATCTGCTCAATCTTTATCCCAGACATGGGGGGCTTGTTTTGTCTCCTGACAGATTGTCACAGTGCCCTAACAAAGAGTGACACTATCCTTGCTAACTTGCCTCCCCAGACCTGACACTTTGTCTATGCTACTGACACTTTGCATGTTGTAATGTTATGCAAGTAGCGAACTTTGTCTCGCTTAGTGCTGACAGACTTCTTTTCGTCTTCTATGCAGATAAAGGATCTTTCAGGGGTTCTGAAGGCCGGCCATACACGGTCAGTTTTTGTGAATTTTTCCTTCCACACACGTTCAGTTTTTCCTAACCATCTCATGCCTGTCTTGCAAAATCTGGCGTGAGTGGTCGACTTAAGACCACAGCCAATCACGCCGAGACCGTTTCTCATACAGTCCTAAAGTGTGTTTCGGAAAAAGCTTGAAACCTAGGTCTGTCAGACCGTTTGAGAGATCTAGGTCTCGAAATTTTTCTGCCACACACTTTCCGACTGTCTGACAGACCTGTCGGACGGTTTTATTGTTCTCAAATTTCTTTCTTCTCAGAAAAGCACTACACATTTTACGCACCCCTGGATATGAAAGATGTCCCATGTCTCAGTGACATTTTTTTCTTTTGCTGATTAATATTGCTTCTTTAGGAGCATCTTGACAGACTGAAATTATCTCCTCATTCATATTTCATATCATTACTGCCACGTGCGCTTAAAAAAAAAAAAAAAAAAAAAAAAAAAAAAAAAACGCCACATTTTTTTTTTTTTTTTTTTTTTTTTTTCTTCCCCCCCCCCCCCCCCCGTGCTAGGAAAAAATACTTACCTAATACCATAACTACCTACCTAATAATAATAAATAATTTATTAATAAATTCCATTAATTGGAACAAAAATAAATCAATAATTCAATTTGAAATTTACAGAGATCGGAAGAGCGTCGTTAATAAACATGTAAAACGAAGGGGAATAATGTTTGTTCGTTTTGGTAAGCTGTGGCTCCTGAATCTTTTAACAGAAATATGAAATTTACCAAAAAACCTACTAATAATAAAAACTCTATTACTTTCCAAACTAAAATGATCAATGTTAGAAATATGTAGGTATAGGCCATATTTAGGTGCTGCTCCATTCAATTACATACAATGTAAACTCACTCTCCAAAAACACTAAAATACGAAAAGGAAAGGGATGAAAAATTGAAAATTGAGATGTATTCCACAAGGATTGTGATTAGGACCCTTATGTCAAAGGTCTCCTAAAGGTCTATAAATATTATTTAAACATCATCTGAGAATTGCCATATCATGATGACATTGGCAATATTTACGTTTACTGATTTGATACGTCTGTCTGAATTTTGATCGAATACTTTATTGGGTAACCTTTTAAGCTTGATCAGAAAATATTTTGTCGTGTTCATATGTAATATGTATCTATGTTTCTATTTGAAGAAGAGTTCTTACAAAGGATTGAAAATACTCGTAGTTTTGATGCACAGAAGCATGGATAATTTAGGGTAAGTGTACCATTTATTCGCCCACCTAAAAAACGTACCATTTATTGGCCCACCTGCCCACATTTATTTTTCTAATTTTTGTTTTTATGACTACAATTTTTGAATAGCACTGGTTCGATAGCAGTCTTTAAGCCCTTTCTTTTGATGAAATTGGATCTTGAAAAATTTCGTCCAGTTCAGACTTATGTGGCGTATGGTACAGGTGGGCCAATAAATGGTACGTTTTTTAGGTGGGCGAATAAATGGTACACTTACCCTACTAGATGTATTTTCCTTTCAGCTAGTCATGTTTAAGATAAGAGTTGTCTTAACTGGGCTCAGTCTTCCTCAGCCACACAGAGTCCGCCGCCTGTGTCCGGACCGACCATAAGGCCAGCCATTCACCATCAGGTAGACCTGACAGGCGGACCTGATCAGGTGTACCTGAAAGTGAGTGGCTGGCCTAAGCATAGCCACCGAAGGGTGTACGACAATATACCCTTTTGTCCAAAATAAAGGGCTTTAGCTCTGGAATACCAGGTCGCTCGCACCGCATATACCCTTCCTCCCTCTTCTAAACTCAAGATTCCTTATTCCGAGTTCAAGATACCACATCCTGTCCAGTCCACTGGCTACACTTTTATACATCATATTTTAAACTCGTCCATTCATATCTTTCATAATATTTGTATGCAAATCTACTAGTAAATAGTCATGTTCTACTAGCAGCCAACACAGGTTTGCTAGATATATCTGAATTTCCGAGTACAGTAGAACCTCGATTATTTCAACTAATTGGGACCGAGGGTAGTTGAAATTATCGAGGTTCTGTATAGAAGTTGAAATGATCAAAGTACCATATAAAACAATGAAAGGAGGGCAAAATTTAAATACCTACAAAGAACAAAGTAGGGAATAAACACCCTATTGATATTGAACAGATTTTGAAATTAAACAATACAAACTATAAGAAACAAACAAAAAAAATCTTAGACATGATTTTGAAAACTTTCCATGATCTTCACCTCTGCTAGATAGGAAATCCTTTGAAAGGTAGAAAAAAACCGATTTTGGAGTTGAAATAATGGAAGTTGAAATAATCGGGGTTCTCCGAGTATGTTCCTAGCACAGGTTTATTACTCTCGGAGTCATTGCTTTATTTATACTCGGATTATGATGTTCACTTGAGAAGAAGTGGTGCACTTAAGATTGAACTATTTGCATTTCTGCATCCGGTCAGGGCCTTCCGCAGGCATAGAGGATAAAGGAATCATCATCAGATCTCGAATTAAGGAATCCCCAGAAAGGGATTCTGAAAACTCTCACAGACCATGATCAGTCTGACCAAATTTGTAAATGCAGTTTCTTTGTGTTATTATGTCACAACTTTGGTGCTCACTTCAGCATTGTAGGATTTTCCCAATATCTCAATAATCCTAATTTTTATTGTAACTTGAAACCTTTTAGTTCTCAGAAAATCAGCAACCTCCGTGGCCGAGTGGGTATCACACTAGGCTTGCACGCCGGAGGTACCGGGTTCGATTCCCGGCGGGGTCGAAGTTTTTTCGGCTCTGCTGAGTTGGAGTTCGGGTTGCACTCAGCCTCGGCAGGAAAATTGAGTAGCTACTTTAATCGAGTAGCGTGTAGCGACCAGTGGCGGCATTACCAGTGTAAAAAGATGAACTAGGCTGGCATTGATACTGTTTCTTTAATGAGCATCTAAATGTGTCGGTATCGGTAAGTTATTTATAACTATCGTGCAGCGAAAAAGACCAAAACAGCCATTGGTCGAATTTTTCTTCTAAAAGTTCAGTTGGTTTCTTGACCCAGAAGAAGTGAAAGACCTTATAGCTAAGTGCATATTAATTAGACCGATATTAATCGCTTCGTTCGATCTTCAACTGACTAAGGTGAATTTTTTAATTAACACAAAAACTTCTGGACTGTCCGGGTGGTCTAGGGCACCTCTTCATTCTTTCGTTGACGTCAGACGAGCTTAACTCAAGAGGCCTCTCTCACATTGACTGTAGCAGCGGCATTCAACCTTTTTGAGCCCGGGACGGACTTTAACCAAGACAATTGAGTAGCTACTTTAATCGAGTAACGACCAGTGGCGGCATTACAAGTCGAAGAGACAAGCGATAATAAATATGATGATTGAGTAAATGAAAGACTTGTAATACTGTGATACCCACAAAGCTGAAAGTTCTTTCTCGCAACGGCTGACTTTCTTCTATTCTCTCCTTAGTCTCCTTCTTCCATTTTGGGACGATAAGACCCCCGTCCTTACATTTCCCTCTATCAAACTTCTCGATAAATAGATATCTACGGACCTTAGAGGTGTCTCCATGTCGATCAAAGGCCGATCGACCATGGACACACCTTTAGAAAAATGACCGTCCTGAAACAAATCGACCGGCCGGCGGTAGCTTTTAGGAAATTCCCAGAAACAGGGCCAAATAATTTGTAAACCCATAGGAACTAGGGAAGTTTTGCCCCAAAACACTCTTCTATTGGTTTTAATGTTACATTGACTATCCTTTGTCGCAGTAGTAGTGAAGTGCTGTTGCTATTTACTCGTAATCAAATTATCTTTGATTCAATTTGCCTTTGCCATTGATTAGCATCGAAAATTTCAATCTATTTGATATTGGGTAGATAGTAGGTAGGTACGTTGGTTTAAATTTCTACTCTTAACCTAATTACAATTTAATACACGTGTTGTACAATAAATTAGCCGTAGAGCAACCTCCGTGGCCGAGTGGGTATCACACTAGGCTTGCACGCAGGAGGTCCGGGTTCGATTGATTGCTAAATTCAAACAATATTGCATTCTACTGATTCTACATCAAAAACAATTAGTATTGCAATAGCTGGTATGTTTTTCGCAATGTTTCCCCCCACAAGCTATTATCCAAAAGTAGTACACATTAAGGAGCGCGGTAGCGCTCCGCCCCGCCAAGTCAAGAAAGTTTGACCGCGCTACTAGAGGATATTATACGCCACAGAGAAAGCAGCCGTTTTCAGGTAGTTGTAGAGAGACAACTACAAATGACGGAACAAAACAGATTGAATGTGCGTGTTGGGGCATGAAAGTAGATTTAATTTAGCAATGCATTGCAAAAAGCATTGCAATGGGTCTGTGTCATAAAGCAGAAGTTAGCCGTTTTCAGGTAGTTGTAGAGAGATAACTACAAATGACGGAACAAAATGGATTGAATGTGCGTGTTGGGGCATGAAAGTAGATTTAATTTAGCAATGCATTGCAAAAAGCATTGCACGCCGCCAATGCAGTGAAGCAGAAGTGATATTAGAGGAAAGAGGAGTGCAATGAGGGGAAAGAAAGGTAGGTACTACGTGGAGGAGGAGCACTCAAATTATAAAGTGAATAACAGGCGGGGTACAAAATTGATATCTAATCTTTCTTCGGTGGGATGGAGTTTTGTTTATTTTTTTGGGCACTTGATTTATTTTGGGAGGAACGACTTGGCGGGGTCTTTTTTTATGCCACGAAGTGGTATTAAGGCGGGGTACAAAATTGATTTCTAATCTTTTTTGGGGTGGGATGAAGTGTTGTTTATTTTTTGGGCACTTGATTTATTTTGGGAGGAACGACTTGGCGGGGTCTTCTTTTATGCCACGAAGTGGTATTTTTTGGGGGGATATTATTTACAATTAAGGTAGACAGGTCTACAATTAATCGAACCTTACTCAAATATGAATACCTGTAACACTTTGTTATCTCAGTTGTTAGATAGGTAGATGAATGAAAGAAGTGACGTTTAGGTTTTAACTCTATTCGAAAGGTACGTAGGTACCTACCTATACTTAAATAAAATAAGGAAAATGTAGGTACTAAAATACCTAGTGATTATGATTATTAACTATCCCAAGAGTGGACAACTACTACAACTACAACTGGGAGGAGTGACACAACATAGAGTTCTTTGGAGGCAAGCAGTCTGGTCGGCACGGGATTCACATATCCCTAATACGCCATCGGAGTGAGTGTGAGTGGGGTCGGCGTTTGTCGTCGGCCTCTCAATCAGCTTTAGAGTTATCGCTTTGAGGTCAAATAGAATTTTCCGTGTGGATGCCCTTCGCACTCAACCGCTATTGATAAAGGATAAAGAAATTTGGACTAGTCTACTCTCTGTTTATAGTCCCTCAGCCAGACAGTAAAATAGAATCGCGTATAATATCTCTAGTAGCGCGGTCAAACTTTCTTGACTTGGCGGGGCGGAGCGCTACCGCGCTCCTTAATATACCTTCATACGGGGACGAAAAGAGTTCTCTCAAATCGCATCTACTCCGAATATCTAACATGTGATTATAATGTTTTGCTCTGAAATTTCTACGTCATATCACTTCAATTCCAGTTATAGTATTAACGTCATCTGATTTGTTGAAGAGGTTTGATAGAGGGAACTGGGACAAAACGGAGGTTTTATCGTCGCGAAATCGAAGCGAGAAAGAGGACAGGATAGGAGAAAGAACGGCTCCTAAATTGAGCCTTGACATGACAATTAGCTCCAACCATAGTACCGACCCTTGCAGAAAATCAAGAAATTGAGCTGAGTATTTTGAGCTGTCTACAGAGGTTGTTTCTTTCTTCTTTCTGATATAAAAGGCTTAACCTCTGAGAATTCTTGGATACTAGATGTATTTTCCTTTCAGCTAATCATGTTTAAGATAAGAGTTGTCTTACCTGGCCTTAGTCTTCCTCAGCCACACAGAGTCCGCCGCCTGTGTCCGGACCGACTATAAGGCTAGCCATTCACCATCAGGTAGACCTGACAGACGGACCTGATCAGGTGTACCTGAAAGTGAGTGGCTGGCCTAAGCATAGCCACCGAAGGGTGTACGACAATATACCCTTTTGTCCAAAATAATTTATCCTACCGAATAGGACTAAAATATACCTTTACCCCAGAGCCCGAACGTTCGCCACGGGCGGAAATCAAACTCGCGGTCTAGAGCTTACAAGGCAGACGCGATAGGTAACAATCTAAATATTTACAGGTGTAAATCAGACCTATGCCCCCTGTTGCGTAGCCATTGCACTTCAATATCAATTATCGTGACCTTTCCCTAGTACCCAGTAGCCAACGAGTGTGGTCTTGCACGTTGTCCAAAATAAAGGGCTTTAGCTCTGGAATACCAGGTCGCTCGCACCGCATATACCCTTCCTCCCTCTTCTAAACTCAAGATTCCTTATTCCGAGTTCAAGATACCACATCCTATCCAGTCCACTGGCTACACTTTTATACATCATATTTTAAACTCGTCCATTCATATCTTTCATAATATTTGTATGCAAATCTACTAGTACTAGGTCTGATTTACACTTGTAAATATTTAGATTGTTATCGCGTCTGCCTTGTAAGCTCTAGGCCGCGAGTTTGATTTCCGCCCGTGGCGAACGTTCGGGCTCTGGGGTAAAGGTATTTTTCAGTCCTATTCGGGTAGGATAAATTAAGGTATATTCTATTCTACGGTCTGGCTGAGGGACTATAAACAGAGAGTAGACTAGTCCAAATTTCTTTATCCTATATCAATAGCGGTTGAGTGCGAAGGGCATCCACACGGAAAATTTTATTTGACCTCAAAGCGATAACTCTAAAGCTGATTGAGAGGCCGACGACAAACGCCGACCCCATTTGAACATGAGAAACACTCACACTCACTCACTCACTCACTCACTCACTCCGATGGCGTATTAGGGATATGTGAATCCCGTGCCGACCAGACTACGTAAACTCATTGAAGTTGTAAATGATTAAACTCATATGAAGTTGTAAATGATGCGAAAACCTTCATCAGAAGACATGATGTTGTATATGATCCACTCGACCCCATGGACTGGAACCCGATGCACTGATGGAAAGTGTTTTTCGACGAACTTGTCCCTTGTCCCAGGATCGTATTGTATTATTCCGAAATGCTGACGCTTCGGTTCTTGTTTCAGACAACATCTCCTTATGGACCCGCACACACGCAAATGTTCGCCCATCACTATACCTTCTCCTGGGGGTCACACTTCTCCACTTCAGCTCCGCCTGCAACAAGCCATGGGAATACTACTACCTAAACGCAATGGGCGACGAATTCAAACAATTCCTGACGAATTCAAATAGTTAATAATCATAATCACTAGGTATTTTAGTACCTACATCTTCCTTATTTTATTTAAGTATAGGTACCTACCTACCTTTCGAATCGAGTTAAAACCTAAACGTCACTTCTTTCATTCATCTACCTATCTAACAACTGAGATAACAAAGTGTTATAGGTATTCATATTTGAGTAAGGTTCGATTAATTGTAGACCTGTCTACCTTAATTGTGAATAATATCCCCCCAAAAAATACCACTTCGTGGCATAAAAAAAGACCCCGCCAAGTCGTTCCTCCCAAAATAAATCAAGTGCCCAAAAAATAATAACAACACTCCATCCACACCGAAGAAAAGATTAGATATCAAATTCTTGTACCCGCCTGTTTAATTCACTTTATAATTTGGAGTGCTCTCCTCCTCCACGTAGTACCTATCCTTTCTTTCCCCTCATTGCACTCCTCTTTCCTCTATATACCACTTCTGCTTCACTGCCATTGGCGGCGTCCAATGCTTTTGGCAATGCATTGCCTAAATTAATCTACTTTCATGGCCCAACACGCACATTCAATCCATGTTGTTTTCCCGTCATTTGTAAGTTGATCTCTCTACACTACCTGAAAACGGCTGCTATTTTCTGTGGCCGGTATATATTATCCTCTAGTAGCGCGGTCAAACTTTCTTGACTTGGCGGGGCGGAGCGCTACCGCGCTCCTTAATGTGTACTACTTTTGGATAATAGCTTGTGGGGGGAAACATTGCGAAAAACATACCAGCTATTGCAATACTAATTGTTTTTGATGTAGAATGCAATATTGTTTGAATTTAGCAATCAATAGAGTACGTACCTATAAAAGACGATTTTCCTTGGAGCTCTCTCCCATAACTTTACAACAATCCCATCGGATAACTTTGTAGTCTAAATTCAGTGATTATTTTAGCTAAATCTTCTTTAGGTATGATTTTTTATTTTAATTATTTTTAGTTATTATGTAGGTAACTATTATTTGGTATGTGCTTCACTGAGGATCAAACCCGTAATCCTGGATTGCAACTTTGGATTTTGTGAACTATTTAAGCGTTTTTTATTCTCCTGGATTTTTGTTCCAATGCAATAAGAAATTTCCAGAGTGGTTCTCAGCCAGCCAGCCAGCCAGCCTAGTTATTAGCTTGTAAGCAATAGGTCATGAGTTCGATTCCCGCCTTGGGCGAACTGTATCCTAAACTCCTAAACAGATAAGGTTTGTCCTCTCAACGGCTTTCTTCTATCCTGGCCTCCTTCTATCTTCGCTTTTGGGACGATAAGACCTCAGCAGTTACAGTTCCCTCTATCAACCCTCTTTAAAAATAAATAAATAATAATAAAACAACAGATCACCCATTGATTTGAGATCGTTCTTGTTTTAGACAACTGCTTACGGGTCTTCGAATTCTCCACACGCGTACAATGTTCATCCATCCCTACTTCCTGAGTGTCTCAATGACAATATTTCTCCAGCTCTGCTCAGCCTGCGACAAAGGTTGGGACAATCACGACACGAGTCCGACGGAATTGACCAACTTTGTCAAGTACCTACACACGGGGACGAAAAAAGTTCTCTCAAATCACATCTACTCCGAAAATCTAACATGTGATCATAATGTTTCGCTGTGAAATTTCTACGTCATGTCACTTCAATTCCAGTTATAGTGTTAACGTCATCTGATTTGTTGAAGAGGTTTGACAGAGGGAACTGGGACAAAACGGAGGTTTTATCGTCGCGAAATCGAAGCGAGAAAGAGGACAAGATACGAGAAAGAACGGCTCCTAAAATGAGCACCTACACACGGGGACGAAAAAAGTTCTCTCAAATCACATCTACTCCGAAAATCTAACATGTGATTATAATGTTTTGCTGTGAAATTTCTACGTCATGTCACTTCAATTCCAGTTATAGTGTTAACGTCATCTGATTTGTTGAAGAGGTTTGATAGAGGGAACTGGGACAAAACGGAGGTTTTATCGTCGCGAAATCGAAGCGAGAAAGAGGACAGGATAGGAGAAAGAACGGCTCCTAAATTGAGCCTTGACATGACAATTAGCTCCAACCATAGTACCGACCCTCGCAGAAAATCAAGAAATTGAGCTGAGTATTTTGAGCTGTGTACAGAGGTTGTTTCTTTCTTCTTTCTGATATAAAAATGAGCCTTGGCATATGACAATAGCTCCGACCATGGTACCGACCCTCGCAGAAAATCAAGAAATTGAGCTGAGTATTTTGAGCTGTGTACAGAGGTTGTTTCTTTCTTCTTTCTGATATAAAAGGCTTACCCTCTGAGAATTCTTAGATAGGGTAAGTGTACCATTTATTCGCCCACCTAAAAAACGTACCATTTATTGGCCTACCTGCCCACATTTATTTTTCTAATTTTTGTTTTTATGACTACAATTTTTGAATAGCACTGGTTCGATAGCAGTCTTTAAGCCCTTTCTTTTGATGAAATTGGATCTTGAAAAAGTTCGTCCAGTTCAGACTTATGTGGCGTATGGTACAGGTGGGCCAATAAATGGTACGTTTTTTAGGTGGGCGAATAAATGGTACACTTACACTACCAAAGGAAAGGAAAAGCACTGTTTCTCACTGCATATAAACCAATCATAGACTTCCATCGTACTACCAGCCTCACGAAACTCACTAGGGGGAAAGCTTCAAAATCCTATAATAAATGGAATAAAATGGAAAAGAGGGTTATTATTATCGGCCCGATATTTTCTACACGGCAACCTCGGATTGACCTCAATCCTGAGACAAAATATGAATCTAATTAATAATAACAATCTACGGTGGTAAAACTCGACCTTATTGTGCAGCCACTCTACTACTCTAGGCATATGGGAATGTATGGGTCTGTGTCATAGCATGATGTATTTTCCTTTCAGCTAGTCATGTTTAAGATAAGAGTTGTCTTAACTGGGCTCAGTCTTCCTCAGCCACACAGAGTCCGCCGCCTGTGTCCGGACCGACCATAAGGCCAGCCATTCACCATCAGGTAGACCTGACAGGCGGACCTGATCAGGTGTACCTGAAAGTGAGTGGCTGGCCTAAGCATAGCCACCGAAGGGTGTACGACAATATATACCCTTTTGTCCAAAATAAAGGGCTTTAGCTCTGGAATACCAGGTCGTTCGCACCGTATATACCCTTCTTCCCTCTTCTAAACTCAAGATTCCTTATTCCGAGTTCAAGATACCACATCCTGTCCAGTCCACTGGCTACACTTTTATACATCATATTTTAAACTCGTCCATTCATATCTTTCATAATATTTGTATGCAAATCTACTAGTAAATAGTCATGTTCTACTAGCAGCCAACACAGGTTTGCTAGATATATCTGAATTTCCGAGTACAGTAGAACCTCGATTATTTCAACTAATTGGGACCGAGGGTAGTTGAAATTATCGAGGTTCTGTATAGAAGTTGAAATGATCAAAGTCGAATTCGAACACTTTATGGAGATTTTTTCAGAATACTTCATTGACATAGGATTAGAGTCCCTTTTTCCCAGCAGTTTCTTCGTTTGTTCAAAATAATATTAATAATAATAATGTAAATGTAAAAAAAAAATGTAAATGCAGTTTTTTTGTGTTATTATGTCACAACTTTGGTGCTCACTGCAGCATTTGTAGGATTTTCCCAATATCTCAATAATCCTAAAATTCAATGTTTACCTACCATGCTGGCACCGGTCGCTATGCGCATTTATATGTCATAGCTACTCATTTTCCTCACGAGGCTGAGTGGGCCCCGCAACAGCCAGTCACGGAATCAATCATTTGCATGATACAAATTTCTTGACCCCGCCGGGAATCGAACCCGGGTCTCCCGCGTGCAAGGCGAGCGCAGTGACCGCTACGTCATGGGAGCTGACTTGTCTGACCAAATGTATGCTCAAGTTTGGGATTGACATGAAACGAGGATTTCCCTATACCTGATACTCAAGGCAACCTCGGATTGACCTCAATCCTGAGACAATCTACGGTGGTAAAACTCGACCTTATTGTGCAGCCACTCTACTACTCTAGGCATATGGGAATGTATGGGTCTGTGTCATAGCATGTCCATCCCGTCCGTCCCTCATCAGATCGGCAAGAAGAGACACAATACTTCCCATTCAGGTGCTGCGTCAAAACGAGAACACCAGAACGTGTTCAAAACGAGAACACCAGAATTTTAGTCGGGGACGAGGACTTGTACGCTGTGGGCCTCGCCTTGATCGAACAAAACCTGCACACGTTGGACTCTCAAAATGTCCCCGACTAAAATTAATATTTCATTTCCGTTCAAAAAAAAAAAAATCACCTATTCTTAAAGTGCTGAATCGCTTCCAGAAAGGGGCCCATGTTATATTTGCTACTTACTTTTGGAATCCCCCAGGAAGGCCCTTATTTCTTCCCGGGACCGAGTCAACTTAATCCCGTCCCTGTCCACATGTCGTCAGTTTAAGGAAATGAAGACCTAAATGCTTTTAGCGCTCGACTGCAAGATCTCTATGATTTATGGACCCAGAACTTGCATCCTTCTTGCTGATTTCCATCCGACATTCTTGGATCGTGAATATTTGGATGAGCGAGAATAAGCGTTCCCACTTTCTGGGAACGAGTCAACTTAATCCCGACCCTGTCCACATGTCGTCAGTTTAAGGAAATGAAGACCTAAATGCTTTTAGCACTCGACTGCAAGATCTCTATGATTTATAAACCCAGAACTTGCATCCTTCTTGCTGATTTCCATCCGACATTCTTGGATCGTGAATATTTGGATGAGCGAGAATAAGCGTTCCCACTTGTTCGAAAATAATCGTGTCGTGTGTAAGTGGAAACACTCTTATATCAATTACATTTTTTACATTGCCTGCAAGACATTGGGGGGAAAAAATCGTGTGAAACTCAAGACAAGTGGGAACGGGCCAGAATATTCAACGAAGACAGCGGCGATAGCACTTTGAATGTCTATCGTGTTCTGTGGATAATCCGAAAGTAAAAATAAATCGGATCCAGGTAAGGCAATCCAAAATGCTCTGTTTTTTTTTTATTTATTTTTTTCCCACTTGTCGCTCGAAAAAAATCGTGTCGTGTGTAAGTGGAAACACTCTTATATCAATTACATTTACATTGCCTGCAAGATATTGGGGAGAAAAAATCGTGTGAAACTCAAGACAAGTGGGAACGGGCCAGAATATTCAACGAAGACAGCGGCGATAACACTTTGAATGTCTATCGTGTTCTGTGGATAATCCGAAAGTAAAAATAAACCGGATCCAGGTAAAGCAAACCAAAATGCTCTGTTTTTTTTTATTTTTATTTATTTTATTTTATTTTTTTTTATTTTTTAGCCTTATTGACTCGCAGGTACCTACCTAGTGCTGTAAGTATGAGAGAACTTCTACAAAAAAATCTTACACCATATCACTGCACGGATAGAGCCAGAGCTAGTACCTTAGCGACAAGTGCGTCCCCTGAACACCACTTTACCGTTCTGCTTGAAGAACTGGTACTCCGACTTGACCCGCTTGGCCATCGAAAAATGGTTAAACTCCATCCGTCTCACCCAGCATACTAGCATGTTCACCTCATAGTCGTATTCACACACCGTGCGGAGTTCCTCCTCATTGAGATGGTCACGCATGTATGCCTTGAAATCTCGCTCGCAGGCGGACTTGTCGTTTTGGCACAGATCGCCTATCTTGACAAAGTTGGTCAATTCCGTCGGACTCGTGTCGTGATTGTCCCAACCTTTGTCGCAGGCTGAGCAGAGCTGGAGAAATATTGTCACTGAGACACTCAGGAAGTAGGGATGGATGAACAGAACATTGTACGCGTGGTGGAGAATTCGAAGACCCGTAAGCAGTTGTCTAAAACAAGAACGATCTCAAATCAATGGGTGATCCGTTATTTTATTTATTTTTAAAGAGGGTTGATAGAGGGAACTGTAACTGCTGAGGTCTTATCGTCCCAAAAGCTAAGATAGAAGAAAGCCGTTGAGAGAACAAACCTTATCTATTTAGGAGTTTAGGATACAGTTCGCCCAAGGCGGAATCGAACTCACGACCTATTGCTTACCTAGGCTGGCTGGCTGAGAACCACTCTGGAAATTTCTTATTGTATTGGAACAAAAATCCATGAGAATAAAAATCGCTTAAATGGTTCACAAAATCCAAAGTTGCAATCCAGGATTGCGGGTTTGATCCTCAGTGAAGCACATACCAAATAATAGTTACCTACCTATTACCTAATAACTAAAAATAATTAAAATAAAAAATCATACCTAAAGAAGATTTAGCTAAAATAATCACTGAATTTAGACTACAAAGTTATCCGATGGGATTGTTGTAAAGTTATGGGAGAGAGCTCCAAGGAAAATCGTCTTTTATAGGTACGTACTCTATTGATTGCTAAATTCAAACAATATTGCATTCTACATCAAAAACAATTAGTATTGCAATAGCTGGTATGTTTTTCGCAATGTTTCCCCCCACAAGCTATTATCCAAAAGTAGTACACATTAAGGAGCGCGGTAGCGCTCCGCCCCGCCAAGTCAAGAAAGTTTGACCGCGCTACTAGAGATATAATTATACGCCACAGAGAAAGTACGTAGCCCGTTTTTCAGGTAGTTGTAGAGAGATCAACTAGCAAATGACGGAACAAAATCGGGATTGAAAACAGTTGAGTGTGCGTGTTTGGGGCATTGAGAAGTAGATTTTTAATTGTAAGTTAGAGCATTGCAAAAAGCCATTGCACGCCGCCGCGCCAAATGCAGTGAAGCAGAAGTTGAATATTAGAGGAAAGAGGAGTGCAATGAGGGGAAAGAAAGGTAGGTACTACGTGGAGGAGGAGCACTCAAATTATAAAGTGAATAAAAGGCGGGGTACAAAATTGATTTCTAATCTTTTTTGGGGTGGGATGAAGTGTTGTTTATTTTTTGGGCACTTGATTTATTTTGGGAGGAACGACTTGGCGGGGTCTTCTTTTATGCCACGAAGTGGTATTTTTTGGGGGGATATTATTTACAATTAAGGTAGACAGGTCTACAATTAATCGAACCTTACTCAAATATGAATACCTGTAACACTTTGTTATCTCAGTTGTTAGATAGGTAGATGAATGAAAGAAGTGACGTTTAGGTTTTAACTCTATTCGAAAGGTACGTAGGTACCTACCTATACTTAAATAAAATAAGGAAAATGTAGGTACTAAAATACCTAGTGATTATGATTATTAACTATCCCAAGAGTGGACAACTACTACAACTACAACTGGGAGGAGTGACACAACATAGAGTTCTTTGGAGGCAAGCAGTCTGGTCGGCACGGGATTCACATATCCCTAATACGCCATCGGAGTGAGTGTGAATGGGGTCGGCGTTTGTCGTCGGCCTCTCAATCAGCTTTAGAGTTATCGCTTTGAGGTCAAATAGAATTTTCCGTGTGGATGCCCTTCGCACTCAACCGCTATTGATAAAGGATAAAGAAATTTGGACTAGTCTACTCTCTGTTTATAGTCCCTCAGCCAGACCGTAGAATAGAATATACCTTAATTTATCCTACCCGAATAGGACTGAAAAATACCTTTACCCCAGAGCCCGAACGTTCGCCACGGGCGGAAATCAAACTCGCGGTCTAGAGCTTACAAGGCAGACGCGATAGGTAACAATCTAAATATTTACAGGTGTAAATCAGACCTATGCCCCCTGTTGCGTAGCCATTGCACTTCAATATCAATTATCGTGACCTTTCCCTAGTACCCAGTAGCCAACGAGTGTGGTCTTGCACGCAGGAGGTCCCGGTTCGACTCCTGACAGGTGTTGAAAAGATGTATGACTTTTAGCTCGTTGGTATCGGGGTCTAGATTTCTAGAGATAAGGAAGGAGGAGGAACTCTGGATATACGAAGCAGACAAACACAAAAGACAATCATGGCAGTGCAATAGTCCTAAACAAAAATGGACGCGGCACACAACGGATAACAAACAGACACAAACGAACTACAAAATGGTAAATAGGTAGGTGGTATCTACGGCTAATTTAAAAAAAAAAAAAAAAAAAACGGTAAGAACTAGAGACTTGAAATTTGGTATGTATCTTTCAAATGTAACAAGGATGTGACACGAAACTTTTGGTTAAGACCGATGCAACGCTTGGCGGAATTTTACCGCTCTTTGGCGGTTTTCGGTGTAATTTAACAAAAGATCCAAAAGTGAGGGAAGGCCCGTTTTCCCTATTCAAATTCAGACCTCCTTTCGGCTCATGGTTCATGCATAAATTCAGTGGTTTTCCAATTTCTATGAGAAAATCCAAAAGTGGGGAAGGCCCGTTTTCCCTATTCAAATTCAGACCTCCTTTCGGCTCATGGTTCATGCATAAATTCAGTGGTTTTCCAATTTCTATGAGCGCCTCGTATTTTTTCTAAATTATGCAATATGCAAAGCATCAAGAATTTTTTCTCTCTTTCCAAGCAGGCTTCTTCTTCCCTCCCTTTTTCCTCTTTCTTCTTTTCCTTCCTACTCCTCTCCCTTCCTCTTCTTTTCCTCCCCCTTCTTTTTCATCTTCTCTCTCTCCCTCCTTCCTCCCCTTTTCCTCTTTCTTCTTTTCCTTCCTACTCCTCTCCCTTCCTCTTCTTTTCCTCCCCCTTCTTTTTCATCTTCTCTCTCTCCCTCCTTCCCCCTCTCTCTTTATCTAGTATCTGTACGAAAAGACAATAAATTCACTTTAGAAGACGAAAACGGCTGACATTTTCACTAATCCCCCCTCCCCCTGTCACTATTTTCTTCCTTATTTCACTTGTTCTTTGTCAGTTGTCACTAATATAATAACCCATGTGCTAGCCCATTCAGCATTATTTCAGCTTGGAAAGAACACCTGCCTTGTAAGCTATGTAGATCGCGGGTTTCATTTTTTTTTTTTTTTTTTTTTTTTTAACAAATAGGTACCTACTTTATTTTTATTTGAACATTCATGCATAAAAAGGTCTTAATAGAGTTATCCATAACCAAGGATGAGGTTTGTTCTCAGAAAGGCTGGCTTTCTCTCATCCTGTTCGATTTCGGGTCGACACAAGATTTTGGGTCCAAATGAGTCTTTGCGGAGTCCTTTTTTTGTTTCACTGACCTACCTCGTGTTTCATTCTTCTGTTTCACAGCTTCCTGTGCGTGGGTTGGTGACAACGTGAGTGTACCGTCCTCAAATCAGACTGCCGCCAAACCGCAACCCTGTCGGCGGACCACCAAGTGTGGCGGAGAAATACAGAGGTGAGTTTATTTTATTTTTTAGCATTGAAAATTAAAAAGACAGTTCAGATTCGACTTTCAACAAAGAAAATTTGGTGAGCTTTCAAGAATACTCAGATTCTCATCATCAGACCAAAAATGGCGAGAGATACTACGAGCGCTGGAGACGAAGTGAGAGTTTACAATAATTACCTATTTCAATTTTATTTCTATTTTTTAGAGTTTAATTGACGTCACTGTATGAAAGTTCCTTTGAAACCAAGTGAAAAAATAAAAAGTGAAATTTTATAAATTGGACAGGTGGAGGCAAAAAGCCACATTTCGACATCTCGTGCGGGGAGACAGTTTTTTTTTGTGGTTTCATAGAGGGAGAGCTGGTCTTACCGTCCCGAAATGGAAGGAAGAAGGAGGATATTTATGACGGAAAAAACGAAAGGGAGCCTGAAAAAGAGAACTACGTATACTTAGGTACTTGTTTTCTAGAATTTGTTTCTTGATCAATAGCTGCTCTTCTTCTCCTCGTCTTCCTCCTCCTCTTCCTTCTCCTCCTCCTTCTCTTCCTCATTCTCCTCCTCCTTCTCCTTCTCATCATCCGCCTCCTCTTCCTTCTCCTCCTCCTCCTCCTTCTCCTTGTTCTCCTTCTCCTTCTCCTCCTTCTCCTCCTCCTCCTTCTCCTCCACCACCACCACCACCTCCATTGTTTTCTTCATTTTGTTTTTATTATTTCTCTTCCAGTCAGATAACATTTCTTCATAAAAATACCAATCTTTCTAATTCACTTGACTTGATTCGATACAAGAGAGAGAAATACCTACAAATCATACTCGTTCCAATTTCATGATGATGGATGAAACAAAATAATAAGTGGAAGGAGGAAGAGTGAGGTGGAGAGAGAGAGAGAGAGAGTGAGGGGGAGAGAGAGAAAGAGTGGAAGTGAAGAGGAAGAGAGGTTGAGATTGAGAGAGGGCCATTCTCTTGAAAATAAAAGAAAGGAATAAGAAAAAAATCGGAAAGAAAAGAAAACATAAAGAAGAAGAAGAAACACAACACAAACAGGAAGAAGAAGAAAAACAAGAAAAAGTAAACCATAGGGAAAAGAAGGGAAACTAAACTTCAGAAGAAGGAAATTCAAATACAAGTAAGAACTGCATAATTATGTAGACATAACTACCAAAGGAAAGTAAAAATGTCAGATGTTTTAATTTTTCAAAACTAAGATACGACAGAGAATCCTTGGCAAAACCTCCTTCTGGCAAATTACCAATTAGAAACTTTCCTCTGCAATTCGTAATTGAATTCGAGAAAGATAAGAGAAATTGTCACGGGGAAGAAAAATGGTCGCACTCAGGGCCAATTTAGGGGGCGAGGATTTACCACGTAAGGTATGCACGTAGGTAAAGGATAGATTTCATTCTGCCTCTGTTGTGTAGTGGTCAAGACGTTCGCCTGATAAACAGGAGGGCATGGGTTCAATGATTCAATCTCGTTCCCAGCCGAGGTATTTTATCCTCAATATAATTTGAGACTTTGGCCACAGTAAGAGTAGTAGCCTACTGCTAGAGTAAAGGGACTTTTCAGTCCTATGCGAGCCGTATAAATAAGCATCACTATTGCTCGTTAGACCGAATCGGGCCTTTGGGGCCCGGGGGGGGGGGGGGGGGGGGGGTCCTTTTCCTGAGTGAGTTATTCAGTTCCCTAAAACACTACGACCTTAAGCTGTATCCACATTCCACACATGGTCGACGCCGTCGATCGATGTCGACTGAAACCTTACACTGCCTTGACGACATAGATTCACCTCGTCGTCAATCGACTAGGTATGTGTGGCCACAGCTTTAGAAATAATTGAAAGAGTTGCTCCTTTAGGTCAAATACAGGAGAGGACATCATCCCTCCGGAAAAAATGTTTGTACTGATGTCAGTATGTTTTCGTTACAATATTCATATACATACGAGCATGTATACAATGTACAAACATTGTTAATCATGTACCTATACGGGCATGTAATCGACCTACGTATTTGATGTTTTTTTTTTTCTTCTTCTTCTTCTTCTTCTTCTTCTTCTTCTTCTTCTTCTTCTTCTTCTTCTTCTTCTTCTTC
>NW_007377520.1:446795-455994 GCF_000475195.1 Diaphorina citri | reverse complement strand
GTACCTACCTACTATCTACCCAATATCAAATAGATTGAAATTTTCGATGCTAATCAATGGCAAAGGGAAATTGAATCAAAGATAATTTGATTACGAGTAAATAGCAACAGCACTTCACTACTACTGCAACAAAGGGTAGTCAGTGTAACATTAAAACCAATAGAAGGAACAGAGTGTTTTGGGGCAAAACTTCCCTAGTTCCTATGGGTTTACAAATTATTTAGCCCTGTTTCTGGGAATTTCCTAAAAGCTACGGCCGGCCGGTCGATTGTTTCAGGACGGTCATTTTTCTAAAGGTGTGTCCATAGTCGATCGGCCTTTGATCGACATGGAGACACCTCTAAGGTGCGTAGATATCTATTTATCGAGAGGTTTGATAGAGGGAAATGTAAGAACGGGGGTCTTATCGTCCCAAAATGGAAGAAGGAGAGAATAAGAGAAAGTCAGCCGTTGCGAGAAAGAACTTCATCCTGGTTAAAGTCCGTCCCGGGCTCAAAAAGGTTGAATGCCGCTGCTACAGTCAATGTGAGAGAGGCCTCTTGAGTTAAGCTCGTCTGACATCAACGAAAGAATGAAGAGGTGCCCTAGACCACCCGGACAGTCCAGAAGTTTTTGTGTTAATTAAAAAGTTCACCTTAGTCAAGTGAAGATCGAACGAAGCGATTAATATCGGTCTAATTAATATGCACTTAGCTATGAGGTCTTTCACTTCTTCTGGGTCAAGAAACCAACTGAACTTATAGAAGAAAAATTCGACCAATGGCTGTTTTGGTCTTTTTCGCTGCACGATAGTTATAAATAACTTACCGATACCGACACATTTAGATGCTCATTAAAGAAACAGTATCGGTGCCAGCCTAGTTCATCTTTTTACACTGGTAATGCCGCCACTGGTCGCTACACGCTACTCGATTAAAGTAGCTACTCAGTTTTCCTGCCGAGGCTGAGTGCAACCCGAACTCCAAGAACAGAGCCGAAAAAACTTCGACCCCACCGGGAATCGAACTTGGGATCTCCGGCGTGCAAGCGTAGTGTGATACCCACTCGGCCACGGAGGTTGCTGATTTTCTGAGAACTAAAAGGTTTCAAGTTACAATAAAAAATGTAATTATTAATTTACTTTCTTGTGCCGCAATAGTGTCGTAATTTACGATGAAGTTTTGACCCGTTGATGCCCTGTGGTCATTAAATGTATAAGGAATTTCGGTCCTTTCGGTTAAGTTGACTCTTAAGGTAGGTCCAAAAGTCAAAACATAGTAGACCGGCCGGCCGTCGATGGTGTTGTCGTTGTCGAAGCAGTGTGGACGGTTCAGTCGACATCGATCAACCATGTGTGGACACACAATTTTCGGTGGTCAGTTTTTAGTGCCAAAACACGTTTTGAGGTCCCTAGAGCCTAAATCCAAAGTTTCAGCCATTGGTCCGTGTGTGCGGAGTTTTGACCTCAGATTTGGATTTTTTACATTTTACGTAGGAGTCGACCTTTTATTAATATTTTCCCAATTGCAACTCCTCCATTGCAGATACAAGCAATGTTACTATCAATAACAACATATACCTACATATACTTAGTAGGTATTTACCAGAAGGAAAAAAGTACATTAGGTAAAAAAAAAAATAGAGAACATATAGAGAGGGAGACCAAAAGGGAGATGTAGAGATAAGGTTGAGGAAGACTTGAGAGAAAAAGGATGGAGAAGGGAGGAGGCATTAGACAGGAGGTTATGGAGGGGTAGGATAAAGGAAGGATAACGTCGACTCCAATAATCTACAGTAAAAGATAGCTAGGGTGCATTATCGAAATATTGCAATGCTAATCTTTAATATGCACAGTTCATTTGGAAAAGGAAGTAAATACATAGAAAATTCAAACTAAATTCGGGAATCCACATCAATACATCCACCCCTCTAATATCCCCCCGGAACAAGAGAAGATCTGAATCTTAAGGAACTGCATTCGAGAAGTGGGTAGATAGAATTTGTTGCATTTCAGACAAGGTACTTGTACCAAAAGTTGCCAAGCTAGTACTTGTGCTAAGAAAAGAGTAGAGCGGAGAGCATAGAGCTTTTTGCTCTCAGCTCTGTGCGGTTTGAGGTCGTCGCTTCTATTGTCGATTTCCTCTACGTGCTCAATGCTCCACTTGGTTAATAGCTTGGAAAAAAAAATAGCGTCTGCCCTATATCGCTAGGTAACGGACCCGCCTTGCGAACTTTATTCTAAAGTCTAAACAGATAAGGTTCGTTCTCGGAACGGATCGGTTGGCTAGACCTGACAGCTGATGAGCACACACTATCAGGTAGACCTGACAGGGACACTCTATCAGATAAGCCTGTCAGATCTACCCGACACCTGATGAGCACACACACACTATCAGATAGACCTGGCTGCAATGGCCTTAAAATTTACTTCTTTCGGTCAAATGAAAGAATCTAACACCCCGGGCTCTCGGGGCCTCGTGGCACAGAAGAGATCAACTAAGTTAGTGTAAAACAAGATGATGATGGAGATAGCAATCTTACCCCACCCTAATCTCACCCCAACCTTACCTACCCTCTCCCTAACTCAACTTATCCCTACCTCACCCTAATCTACCCCCACTCTAACCTACTTTTCCCTTACCCTTTCCTTCTCTTTCCCTTCCTTTTCACCTCCTTCCCTTACCACACAGAAAAAAACCCTCTCACAAGCAATTTTCTTCTCCAAAGTTTCGACTGAGGAGAAAATGTTCTTTTCTTTCTGTTTCTAACTCGTGCTTGTTTACAAAACCAAATGAGAATAATGCCTGAAAGAAGAGGAAAGAGGGAGGAGGAAGAGGAGGAGGAGAAAGAAGGGGAAGAAAGAAAGGAGGGGAGAAAGATGGTACAAGAAAAGAAGAAGGTAGGAAAAAGAAAAGCTACGGAAAAGGAAAATAAATTAGGAAGGACAGTGTGGAGGGAAGAGAACGTCATTTTGGAGAGGAGAATGAGAAAAAGGACTGCAAAACGGGACTGTGGTCAAGTATTCGCGTGGTAATAGAGAGATCACGGGTTCGAATTCCATAGAAAAATGTGGAGAAGGAAGAGGAGAAGAAGAACAAGAAAGAGAGGAAGAAGCAGGAGAAGAAGAAAAAGAAGGCGGAAAAGAAGAAGAAAACTTATAAGAAAGAGGAGAATAAGAAGGAAAACAACAAGAAAGAGAAGAAGCTAGGGAAGGAAAAACAGGAAGAATGGGGTCAAAGGATGTATTAGAAGACCAGAAAGGGACAGAGGGCATAAAAAGGTCTTAATAGAGTTATCCATAACCAAGGATGAGGTTTGTTCTCAGAACGGCTGGCTTTCTCTCATCCTGTTCGATTTCGGGTCGACACAAGATTTTGGGTCCAAATGAGTCTTTGCGGAGTCCTTTTTTTGTTTCACTGACCTACCTCGTGTTTCATTCTTCTGTTTCACAGCTTCCTGTGCGTGGGTTGGTGACAACGTGAGTGTACCGTCCTCAAATCAGACTGCCGCCAAACCGCAACCCTGTCGGCGGACCACCAAGTGTGGCGGAGAAATACAGAGGTGAGTTTATTTTATTTTTTAGCATTGAAAATTAAAAAGACAGTTCAGATTCGACTTTCAACAAAGAAAATTTGGTGAGCTTTCGAGAATACTCAGATTCTCATCATCAGACCAAAAATCGCGAGAGATACTACGAGCGCTGGAGACGAAGTGAGAGTTTACAATAATTACCTATTTCAATTTTATTTCTATTTTTTAGAGTTTAATTGACGTCACTCTATGAAAGTTCCTTTGAAACCAAGTGAAAAAATAAAAAGTGAAATTTTAGAAATTGGACAGGTGGAGGCAAAAAGCCACATTTCGACATCTCGTGCGGGGAGACAGTTTTTTTTGTGGTTTCATAGAGGGAGAGCTGGTCTTACCGTCCCGAAATGGAAGGAAGAAGGAGGATATTTATGACGGAAAAAACGAAAGGGAGCCTGAAAAAGAGAACTACGTATACTTAGGTACTTGTTTTCTAGAATTTGTTTCTTGATCAATAGCTGCTCTTCTTCTCCTCGTCTTCCTCCTCCTCTTCCTTCTCCTCCTCCTTCTCATCATCCGCCTCCTCTTCCTTCTCCTCCTCCTCCTCCTCCTCCTTCTCTTCCTCCTTCTCCTTCTTCTCCTTGTTCTCCTTCTCCTTCTCCTTCTCCTCCTCCTCCTCCTCCTTCTCCTCCACCACCACCACCACCACCACCTCCATTGTTTTCTTCATTTTGTTTTTATTATCAGACATGCTACTACAAGCGATGCTACTATCAATAACAACATATACCTACTTAGTAAGTATTTACCAGAAGGAAAAAAGTACATTACCTAGGTAAAAAAAAAAATAGAGAACATACCTATCCTTTAAGAGAGGAAGAGAAAGAGAGGGAGACCAAAAGGGAGATGTAGAGATAAGGTTAAGGAAGACTTGAGAGAGAAGGGAGGAGGCATTAGATATAGGAGGGTATGGAAAGGTAGGATAAAGGAAGTATAACGTCGACCCCAATAATCTACAGTAAAAGATAGCTAGGGTGCATTATCGAAATATTGCAATGCTAATCTTTAATAATTATGCACAGTTCATTTGGAAAAGGAAGTAAATACATAGAAAAATCAAACTAAATTCGGAAATCCACATCAATACATCCACCCCTCTAATATCCCCCCGGAACAAGAGAAGATCTGAATCTTAAGGAACTGCATTCGAGAAGTGGGTAGACAGAATTTGTTTCATTTCAGACAAGGTACTTGTACCAAAAATTGCCAAGCTAGTATTTCTTTCATTTCAGTTTCAGACAAGGTACTTGTCCCAAATATTGCCAAGCTAGTATTTGTTTCATTTCAGACAAGAAATAAGGTACTTGTACCAAAAATTGCCAGGCTAGTACTTGTGCTAAGAAAAGAGTAGAGCGGAGAGCATAGAGTTTTTTGCTCTCAGCTCTGTGCGGTTTGAGGTCGTCGCTTCTATTGTCGATTTCCTCTACGTGCTCAATGCTCCACTTGATGGTTAATAGCTTGGAACAAAATAGCGTCTGCACTATATCGCTAGGTAACGGACCCGCCTTGCGAACTTTATTCTAAAGTCTAAACAGATAAGGTTCGTTCTCGGAACGGATCGGTTGGCTATGGTGGGCGTGGCCGTGTTGCCGTTCAGCTCCACCTGGCAGGTTTATGAGGTGAGTATTCACTTCGGGACGCAGTAGAGGACTTTTCAGTCTCATTCTGACAATTTAAACAAGGTACCTACATTCTATTCTATTCTAAGTAGATTTTTGTAGGTACCTATATGACTTTTGGGGTGGATTTCACCAATATTTTTTCAGTCCTTAGAAGGCCTGTTAGGCTAACAGCCTGTTAAGTTTCATTTGATTTGTATAGACTTAACAGGGCTGCTAAGGTAACATGCTGTTAGGGGTAAAAAGGTTGGTAAAACCCACCGTAAGTAAATTTTTGGATTTTCATGTAAAGTAGTACCTATATAATCTCAGAAATAATTTTGTGCCTCTTATAAGGAGGCACAAAAAAGTCATTTTGGATACCCACCTAGAGTTTTGGACTTGGACACACAATCTTCCTTTATTCCTTTTTCTTTGGGTCTTTTGAATAACAATCTCTCTCTCTCTCTCTCTCTCTCTCTCTCTCTCTCTCTCTCTCTCTCTCTCCTATTGTTCATTCAATCACGCTAGTTTTCCACTAGTATGACTTTTTTCCTTCGACTTCAACTTTCTAACTTATCATTGTTATCATTACTGCTTTTTTTTTTAATATCTCCATTATTTACTTGAAAAGCTGCTTTTTTTCTCTTCTCGTCTATTCATTAGTTTCTCTGCTTTTTCTCCTCCTCCACATGTTCCTCCCTCTTTTTCCCTCCTCCATGTTCTTTCTATTTGTCTTTTTGTTTTGTTGTTTTATATCCATCATCAACTTTTTCTTCTGTTATTAATATTTTCTATTACTCCACCAGTGCTTGACTGTACGTTTGTTTGTATGTGGAAACCCTTAGCGTTGCAATTTTTCTTTTTCTATGTTCTCTTGCATTGCATTGAGACTAATTTTATATGACTGTATAGATTCCTTCTTCTTCTTTTTCCTGGTCTTCCTTCTCTTCTTCTTTTGCTGCACCTTTTTCCAGTTTTATTTGGGGTCGGCGGTACCCTCCTTTATCCTACCCCTCCATAACGTCTTATCCAGGGGGCCCGCCCCCTCGAGCTCAATTATTCTCCTTTACTGTAGTGTAGACTAGGCTGAGAAAAGTTGGAGAATCCGCCCCTCCGGCACATCACTGTTTGGACTCTCGGACTCCTATATTAAACGCCTCCTCCCTTCTCCATCCCTTTTCTCTCAAGTCTTCCTCAACCTTATCTATCCACCTGTGTATTCGCCTAACCAGGGGCCTGCTCCACGAATGATTCCCCACTTCCCATTTTTTACTCCACGTGCGAGAAATCTTGACCAAATCTTGACAAACAGTACGACTTTTTTTTTTCCTCTCTCTATAGCGCGTGGAGCAAAAAGAAGAAGAAGAAGAAGAAGAAGAAGAAGAAGAAGAAGAAGAAGAAGAAGAAGAAGAAAAGAGGAGTGGTTAGTCGGACAGGTCCCTAATAGTTGGTCTCGTCGTATCTCTTCTATTTTTTTGTCCCTCTTTCCTAAATTCAACTCTTTTCCCACCCTCTTTTTCTCATTAAGTACTTTCCCTCTTTCTTCGGTCCTCACTTTCTTTCCCCATTTTATCCCTCTCGACAATTTTCTTCCTCCTTTACCTCTCTGTCCCATTTTCTCTCTTCCCCTCCTTCGTAGATCTCGACTTGTATAATTCGTGTAATCTCCCGACTATTACAGAAAATGAGAGGGAAGAAGAAGAAAGTAGAGGGAAACGAGAAAGGGAAAGAAGGACGGAGGTGGGAAAACTAACTTTTCACCGACGCACTTTCGAGGGATCAAACGGGTCCGTTGAGGGGATTTAAGAAACGTGAGACTGCGGGCCACAGAATTTCCTGTGAATTACAAACCAAGGGAGAAACGGAAGAAAGTACTGGAGGGAGGGAAAAAATGGTAGTCTGAGAGTGCTGGTGGGATTTTTAGGGATTTATTAGATTTAAAGGGATAAAACCTCTTGTGTATTTATGGAACAAGGCCTGCGGGGGATTTTTGGATTTTTTTTGGGACTTCCTTTTATTCAATTTCGACTTTAGTACAACTCCAACTTTATGCATATATTTATCCCGTTCCCATCATTCTATGCATATTTTCACCCCAGGGTACTCTTGTTCTATGCATATTTTTAACCGAGAACGGTTGTTATAATGCATATTTTTAATCCAGGCCTTTAATTGTATGCATATTTTTACCCGAGAACTCTTGGTCTATGCATATTTTTACCCGGGATGACTATTCCAATTCCATGCACATATTTTATCCCAGGGGACTCTTGTTCTATGCATATTTCTAGGGTTTCATATTCCATGCATATTTTTACCCCAAGGGACTCTTGTTCTATGCATATTTCTTTTAGGTGCTGCGTCAAAACGAGAACACCAGAACGTGTTCAAAACGAGAACACCAGAGTTTTAGTCGGGGACGAGGACTTGTACGCTGTGGGCCTTGCCTTGATCGAACAAAACCAGCACACGTTGGACTCTCAAAATATCCCCGACTAAAATTAATGTTTCATTTCCGTTCAAAAAAAAAAAAAAAAAAAAAAAAAACAACACGTGGATTAAATTGTAATTAGGTTAAGAGTAGAAATTTAAACCAATGTACCTACCTACTATCTACCCAATATCAAATAGATTGAAATTTTCGATGCTAATCAATGGCAAAGGGAAATTGAATCAAAGATAATTTGATTACGAGTAAATAGCAACAGCACTTCACTACTACTGCAACAAAGGGTAGTCAGTGTAACATTAAAACCAATAGAAGGAACAGAGTGTTTTGGGGCAAAACTTCCCTAGTTCCTATGGGTTTACAAATTATTTAGCCCTGTTTCTGGGAATTTCCTAAAAGCTACGGCCGGCCGGTCGATTGTTTCAGGACGGTCATTTTTCTAAAGGTGTGTCCATAGTCGATCGGCCTTTGATCGACATGGAGACACCTCTAAGGTGCGTAGATATCTATTTATCGAGAGGTTTGATAGAGGGAAATGTAAGAACGGGGGTCTTATCGTCCCAAAATGGAAGAAGGAGAGAATAAGAGAAAGTCAGCCGTTGCGAGAAAGAACTTCATCCTGGTTAAAGTCCGTCCCGGGCTCAAAAAGGTTGAATGCCGCTGCTACAGTCAATGTGAGAGAGGCCTCTTGAGTTAAGCTCGTCTGACATCAACGAAAGAATGAAGAGGTGCCCTAGACCACCCGGACAGTCCAGAAGTTTTTGTGTTAATTAAAAAGTTCACCTTAGTCAAGTGAAGATCGAACGAAGCGATTAATATCGGTCTAATTAATATGCACTTAGCTATGAGGTCTTTCACTTCTTCTGGGTCAAGAAACCAACTGAACTTATAGAAGAAAAATTCGACCAATGGCTGTTTTGGTCTTTTTCGCTGCACGATAGTTATAAATAACTTACCGATACCGACACATTTAGATGCTCATTAAAGAAACAGTATCGGTGCCAGCCTAGTTCATCTTTTTACACTGGTAATGCCGCCACTGGTCGCTACACGCTACTCGATTAAAGTAGCTACTCAGTTTTCCTGCCGAGGCTGAGTGCAACCCGAACTCCAAGAACAGAGCCGAAAAAACTTCGACCCCACCGGGAATCGAACTTGGGATCTCCGGCGTGCAAGCGTAGTGTGATACCCACTCGGCCACGGAGGTTGCTGATTTTCTGAGAACTAAAAGGTTTCAAGTTACAATAAAAAATGTAATTATTAATTTACTTTCTTGTGCCGCAATAGTGTCGTAATTTACGATGAAGTTTTGACCCGTTGATGCCCTGTGGTCATTAAATGTATAAGGAATTTCGGTCCTTTCGGTTAAGTTGACTCTTAAGGTAGGTCCAAAAGTCAAAACATAGTAGACCGGCCGGCCGTCGATGGTGTTGTCGTTGTCGAAGCAGTGTGGACGGTTCAGTCGACATCGATCAACCATGTGTGGACACACAATTTTCGGTGGTCAGTTTTTAGTGCCAAAACACGTTTTGAGGTCCCTAGAGCCTAAATCCAAAGTTTCAGCCATTGGTCCGTGTGTGTGTGT
>NW_007377520.1:439800-446655 GCF_000475195.1 Diaphorina citri | reverse complement strand
CCAGAGACACAAAAAAACCAAAAACACAGGCGAAAAGCCCCCAAAAGACCCCCCCCCCCCCCCCCCCCCCCCAAAAAAAAACACACATACACACACTCAACTTTGTCGAGACTCGAATAAAATTTAGACCCCAAAAAAAACACACACACATACACTCAACTTTGCCGAGACTTCATGTGATACTATCAATAACGGGAATTTAGCTAAAGACTAAAACACAACCCCGACCCAAAGTTGTGACTTTGCCGAGAAATGGAAAGCTCATCCCCAAAGGGGATTTAGCTAACGACTAAAAAGAGTCACGTCACTGTCTAACTTAGTCTGACCTTTTTCATTGGTTGTAAAATGCAATACACTACGGGACTTTCAAATTACTTCGCAGAAAAAATACGAGGTTTTTTTATATTTTTTTAACCAATTTCCCAGAGATTTTCCCCCCACAACGCAGAGTTGTAATTCAATCAGAAGAAAACGCAGAGTTGTAATTCAATTAGTAAATAAAGTGAAATTGCTTTTTACTCCATCTCTGATGCTGTGGATTGCCGAAGCCTTGTGAACTACTGAATTGCTGATATTCAACAGTAGCTATGGACAAGAAAAGCACAAGACAGAGAGGGTTGGCGACTTTGCGAACTGCATTCTGCAACACCGGAGAAACACCAGTGTTGATACCACAGATCCATCAAGAGAAACAGAAGCTATCAGTGTTGACCAGAGCTATGAGAAATAGATCAGTTGCGCTTACTTGGGTGATGTTTCAAAGTCATAGAGCAGGAAAAATAAGGAAGAACTGAATTTTTCTTTTTCTTCTACGACTTCTAGATACCGAGATAAATCGATTAAAAAAAATACCGGTAAATCGTGAACTTTGACGTCACGGCATACGCTACCGTAGGCGATGACGTCATAATTTATGAATCCCGCTTCGTTTGTTTGTGCGCAAGCCTTTCTGAGCATTTTGACGTGAAATCTGACGTCACAACTATTTGAACTTTTTCATGAGAACAGCAATTAAAAATAAAAATTGAATTTTCGACCTTTTAAAGTTACTTTTTCGGAGTTTCAGACTGCCGCCAAACCGCAACCCTGTCGGCGGACCACCAAGTGTGGCGGAGAAATACAGAGGTGAGTTTATTTTATTTTTTAGCATTGAAAATTAAAAAGACAGTTCAGATTCGACTTTCAACAAAGAAAATTTGGTGAGCTTTCAAGAATACTCAGATTCTCATCATCAGACCAAAAATGGCGAGAGATACTACGAGCGCTGGAGACGAAGTGAGAGTTTACAATACATAATTACTATTTCAATTTTATTTCTATTTTTTAGAGTTTAATTGACGTCACTGTATGAAAGTTCCTTTGAAACCAAGTGAAAAAATAAAAAGTGAAATTTTATAAATTGGACAGGTGGAGGCAAAAAGCCACATTTCGACATCTCGTGCGGGGAGACAGTTTTTTTTTGTGGTTTCATAGAGGGAGAGCTGGTCTTACCGTCCCGAAATGGAAGGAAGAAGGAGGATATTTATGACGGAAAAAACGAAAGGGAGCCTGAAAAAGAGAACTACGTATACTTAGGTACTTGTTTTCTAGAATTTGTTTCTTGATCAATAGCTGCTCTTCTTCTCCTCGTCTTCCTCCTCCTCTTCCTTCTCCTCCTCCTTCTCTTCCTCATTCTCCTCCTCCTTCTCCTTCTCATCATCCGCCTCCTCTTCCTTCTCCTCCTCCTCCTCCTTCTCCTTGTTCTCCTTCTCCTTCTCCTCCTTCTCCTCCTCCTCCTCCTCCTCCACCACCACCACCACCTCCATTGTTTTCTTCATTTTGTTTTTATTATTTCTCTTCCAGTCAGATAACATTTCTTCATAAAAATACCAATCTTTCTAATTCACTTGACTTGATTCGATACAAGAGAGAGAAATACCTACAAATCATACTCGTTCCAATTTCATGATGATGGATGAAACAAAATAATAAGTGGACGGAGGAAGAGTGAGGTGGAGAGAGAGAGAGTGAGGGGGAGAGAGAGAAAGAGTGGAAGTGAAGAGGAAGAGAGGTTGAGATTGAGAGATCGGTTGGCTTTTTCCTACCCTGTACTCCTCTCGATTTCGGGACGGTAAGACCTCTGGTGTTAACCTGTGCCACTTGTAGTCCACAGTTGTCGATTGACCGTCGACTGAAACCGTACACTGCCTTGACAACATAGATTTACCTCGTCGATCGACGGCCATTGACTATGTGTGGACACAGCTTTACAGTTCCCTCTATCAAACGACTTTTTTTTACCTGCGACCTAGGAAAAGGTTTTTTTTTACCGAAATGGGAAGTGAACCACATCTAATCAAGCCCGCAGGCCTTCCGGGACGGTCTCGGTGCGTTCTCGGGATACGGGTTGTTATCGATGAAAGTTCGAACAAAAACTACCAGTAAAACATTGTTTACTGTTTGCTATTCGTTGGGAAAAACTTTCCGCTGTGGGCATTTTAGCATTTGTTCGACAGCTTTTCAGTGTTTTTCCGTTTTCCATTCTTCCCGACAAGTTCCCGTAAATGTTTTCAGTTATTCAGTTTTCAGTATCGAAATTTCGTCGAAACGGGACGCATCTCCGCTGAAAATTCCGCGAAAAAGGAAATACGGATTTTTATAATTTTCTTGTGAAAAAAAAAAATCGTGTGTGTTTTATATTTTTATTATAATTATTAATTAATAATAATTTAACCGTTTAATTTAGACAAGAAAAATCTTCTTTTCAACTTTTTATTTAACATTCTAGAAATCTACCTATTTAAAAGAGTTGGTATTTTTTATAGTTAATAATAGGTATTTACGGCTAAATAATAAAATAATAATAATACGAATAAAATTAAAATACATAATAATAAAATAGAAAATAATAATATCATATTTGATAGTAATATTAGTGATAGTGTTAAGAGTCAATGCCCTAGTAACAAAATATTTGTTTGGGTTAGGCTACGAAAGAATGTCATAGTATAGTAAGGGGTAAAGAAAGGTAAATGTGTCAGGTTGTTAAGCCACAGCCATTAACGTAAATTACATAAAACATAGGCGATGAGTATACACTTCGCTCATAGAAGGGTCCCTGTTTAAACTCTAGAACAGGGTTGGCCACTAACCTTATACCTTCGAGAGCCGTAATCCCATAAAGCCGATTCGGGGCGAGCCACGCCGCAGGCGAAATTTCGGTCTACAATCTACAGAATTCAGTCCCAAGGAAATTCTGATCTTCAGAGACATATTCTTTCAAGAGGTTTGATAGAGGGAACTGTAACTGCTGAGGTCTTATCGTCCTAAAAGCGAAGAGAGGAGAAAGCCAGCCGTTCCGAGAACGAACCTCATCTGTTTAGGATAAAGTTCGCCCCAGACGGGAATCGAACCGCGAGCTAGCGCTCATAATATGACAGACGCTCTACCCTCCTATCTAATTAGGCGGCTGGCACTCTCTGTTTTTCTCCTGCTCATCATTCACTCTACATACTTCTTTTTACTTACCAACCACAGTGGCGTGGTTGTTAACGCGTTGGACTTTGGATCTGGAGGTTGGTGGTTCGAGTCCAAGTCAAGTCATAAAATTTATCTAGGTGTCAGAACCGGGGAACGATATTTGTGACAAGCATTTAAAAATCTGGTGTGAACATCACACGACTTTCCTTATCCTATTGAATGATGTTTATTTGAGTGTTCTTCTACCCTAACTTTTACAATATCTCTAACCGTTTTGCCGCTATAGCTGAAAACCGCCAAAAAACGGTCGAAATCTGTCCAAAAGCGGTCAAAGCCTAAATCCAAAGTTTCAGCCATTGGTCCGTGTGTGTGTGTGTCTGTCTGTCTGTCTGTAAACAAAATATCTCGAGAACGGTAAGAGCTAGAGACTTGAAATTTGGTATGTGTAGCTGTCAAATTTGATACGGTATGATCTAGAGACTTGAAATTTGGTATGTAGTTCACAAATGTGACAAGGATGCAGCACAAAACGTTTGGTTGTGATAGTTGCTGCGCTTGGCGGTATTTTGACAGCTTTTAAACAGATTTCGACCGTTTTTTTTCAGCTATAGCGACAAAACGGTTAGAGATATTGTAAAAGTTAGGGTAAAAGAACACTCAAATAAGCATCATTCAATAGGATAAGGAAGGTCGTGTGATGTTCACACCAGATTTTTTTTTTTTGGGAGACATATTGAATATTCATAGCAAGTACATAGGTATGTACATAGCAAGTACATAGGTATGTACATAGCAAGTACATAGGTATTCCCCCGAAAGGCTGACTTTCTCCTATCTTGTCCTCCTCTCTTTGATCTCGGTACAATAAGATCTGCGCTGTTACTATTCCGTTCATGAGAGACCTCTTGAAGAAAAAAATCTACTCACCTCTTTCCACTGTAAAGGCCTAAGACTTCTGGGTCTGATGGGATGACAGGTATGATTGTAAATGTAACTCAGAGACCCTGGTGTCAACACCTGAAAACGTACATTTATTTTGTTTATTTTAGTATTTAGGTTCTATTTAGGTTCCGTACCTAATTTTTAAAATTTTAATTGTGTTAAGAATGGATTTATATAAATTTTACGAATGGATATTTGTACAATGTACAAATGGATATTTGTACGAATGGATATTTGTACAATGTACATTTGTATGTGGTACAATGCTAAGACTACGTACTAATCTAATCTAAACTAAAACTAAATCTATAATAGGTACCTAATATAATAATCTACTTATAATAATATAATCTGTAATTCACTATCAGGTAGACCTGACAGGTATGGCTGAAAAGATCCGAATATTAGGTCTACCTGATGACTTTCTCAGGTATTACCTGACACCGGATCAGGTCTGCCTGATAGTGAGTGGCTAGCCTTTGCTATGTCTTCAGCAAGGGAAATTTCAAGCTAGTATCCTCCCTGTTTAAAGTCTGCCAGCCAGAACGGACTTTCCATTCTATTTTTTTATTCTATTCTACTCTACTCACGGTAGAAATGGAATAATATAAGTTGATCAAAGTTTGTGCCAAATTGTAAACTAGAAGGATGTATTTTATGTCGAACGGCTTTCTATTCGCCATCCATTTAGGGCCAGCATAAAGGACGAAGACCAGGTAGCCAGCCACTATAGATGTGATCGGGACCCAACTGGTCATTAGAAACCAATTGTCAACTTCATCTGGAAACACAAGGAAATACAAATAAAACAAAAGAATCAGTCTATTATTTAATTATTAAATAAAATAATTTATTAATTAAAATGTAATTTATTATTAAATTTCGTGAAGTGAACGACCGAGCTGATTGGAAAAGGCTGACGAAAAACGCCGACCCCGTTTGAACATGGCAAAGCAAAAGAAAATTTCAGAAAATAATAAAAATAAATAATTAGTAATTAATTAACATTTATCATAAAAATGAACAATAATAATTTTATTATAGGCATGATTAAAATATAATACTAAAGTTTGGATAGAAACTGGATTCTAAGTGGTATAGACACAAGATTCTAAATGGGTGAAAACCAGATTCTATCTGGGTTAGAGGGGGGGGGGGCATTTATACGGTTTCTACCCGGATAGAATTGGGATAGAATCCAATACTGGTTCGGATATTCCGATATCCTATCCTCGTTTCTATCCGGATTTTATCTGGGTTCTACCTGGATAGAATCCTCTTTTGGTTATGTGGGTAGGGTTAGGTACCTACCTTCAACGATCTCGAATTTGAGTAATTCACTCAGTGTTATCATTTCGATCAGTGGTTATGGGGTATACCTAAAAAACTGATTACACAAAATTCAACTGATTGGCCATAAGAAGTGCGAAAATTAGCTGACTGACCATAAGGCAATATGCAAAACGGCGGTTTACATCGTTTGGCGATAGAAAATTTCGGAAAAGTCGTACCATTTTCCAGTAGTACAGGAATCGTACTCCTTATTGCCAATCAGTTGAGTTTTATGATCCCGAAAGTGGTTTTTCCTGTACTACTGGAAAATGGTACAACTTTTCCGAAATTTTCTTTCGCCAAACGATGTGAACCGCCGTTTTGCATATTGCCCATGGTCAGTCAGCTAATTTTCGCACTCCTTATGGCCAATCAGTTGAATTTTGTGTACCTAATCAGTTTTTTAGGTATACCCGTGGTTATGTGTCAACTTCTGTTCGAATAATTATGTGTCAACTACTGGTGTTTAAAATAAATAAATAAAAAAAAAAAATACCTAATACCTCTGCTGCAAAAAGTACTAGGTACCTATAATTAGCGAAAAATTAAATAATAATATTCTTATAATAAACAAAGTTTCGAACAAAGTTTCTTCAAAATCAATGAATTGGATTGAAGTGTCAAGTGTCCCTTCTAATGTTTATGTGTAAAGAATATAAAATAAATTATCACTTTATACTTTATACCCAATATTTTTTAAGAAGTTTGATAGAGGAAACTGTAACTGCCAAGGTCTTATCGTCCCGAAATCGAAGAAGGAAGACAGGACAGAAGCCAGCCGTTCCGAGAACGAACATTATCTGTTCAGGATAAAATCCGCCCTGAATCGAACCCGCGGCCTAGCGCTTACTAGGCAGACGCGCTACCAACCAACAATAATAATAATTAAAAACAAAACAAAAAACAAATTGTTACTAATACACGGATACACTGTGAATTGTTTTTTACGCTGAATTGAACTGAATTGAGCATAGGTTAGGATAGGTTAGCTTAGTAAGTTTACGTTCATCTAACACGGTGACAATATTTATTTATTTAATTATTCCAGCGATTCCCAAACTGACGTCCCCCCCCCCCCCCGGGGGCCCCAAAGGGTTTCCAGGGGGTGCCGGGGCCCCCCCC
>NW_007377520.1:420077-438361 GCF_000475195.1 Diaphorina citri | reverse complement strand
TTCCTTCCCCCCTTTAAACCCCCCCCAAATATCCTTTTTGTCCTTTAAACCCCCCTTCCCCCCCCCCCCATTTTTACCTCACTAAAATCCCCTTTCAATAATTATCCATCTTGTCCAAAAACCGTCGACCAACCATGTTGTACTTTTTTTTCTGCTTCTCCTTCTCATCTCTTTCCTTATTCTTCTTCTTCTTCTTCTTCTTCTTCTTCTTCTTCTTCTTCTTCTTCTTCTTCTTCTTCTTCCTCCTCTCCTTCTTCGCATTTTTCCTCCTCTCTTTCTTCTTCCTTTTCTTCTCCTTCTCCTTCTCATCTCTTTCCTTATTCTTCTTTTTCTTCTTCTTCCTCCTCTCCTTGTTCTTCCTTTTCTTCTTCTCCTTCTCCTTTCTTTCCTTCTTCTTCTTCTGCTCCTCCTCCTCCTTCTCTGAAACACTTTTAATTCCTTTCTGACGTTGATAAATAAGCATTGATCTTTGGAAGACAGATTACAACACACCTTACTCTTGATGGTTTTAACGGCCAAGGTTTTTTTTTTTAATAATGATAATAATAATAACATAGCAATAATAATAATATAAATACGCTCTTGAGTTTGGACGTCCAAGTACCATCTTCTCCTTCCGATTTTCGGACTGCAATATGTAGTTTTTAGCATTTAATACTGATTATACGTAGAAATTAACATGGTTATAAAAAATAAAATAAAATTGAGTCCAATTTAATTTAAATACGTTTTTAATAAACATGAAACTTGAGAAAATTACTTTGACATCTTCACAGGATGTATGGTATTATAATATTAAGCATTTGCTTTTCCCGATTTGATTTAATAAAAATAGGTTTTAAAGTAAAATACGATTAATATTAATAATAATCACAAGAATTAAAAGAAAAGATATTAACTGGTTTAATTACCTATTCTAAATTAGAGTAAATTTTCCAACTCAATTTCCCAACGCACTATTTCACCTTGGGATCATCTCAATCGTTCAGGGTGAAACCAGACGTATAATTCCTGAAATGTGGGAATAAACCAATCAACATTTCGTCCGTCAACCGAGGCCTGATAACAACCAGAGTTGTTATCACTCACCATCTGTGCCCCGAGGATCTAGAACGGTAAGTTGGGTAATAGACAGTCGTGTGAAGTTCACAATAGATATTAAATAAAAATAAAAAAAAAAAACAATATTAAAAATCAATCAATAATGGACTCTTGATTGGAATGGACTCTTGACCACAAATTTTAAAATAAACAGGGATAAAATTCCATGCCTCGGCTGGGATTGAACCCACGCCCTCCTGTTTACAAGCCTCTTGACCACTAGGCCACCGAGGCAGGTTTGGTTGTTTTCAAACTAGATAAAACTGTAACTACGGAGTTCCTATCGTCCCAAAATCGAAGAAACAAGAAGGACAGCATAGGAGAAAGTCGGCTGTTCCGAGAACAAACTTTTGTTGTATTTTCCTTTCAGAAACGAAACCGATTCCGATGACGCGCCATTTCGGATTTCCTATGGTTTACTACGGGCGCTATCACGCCAAAATAGGGGAAATGAGCTTCAGAAGAGGGGAAATTCCCCTCTTCTGAAGCTCGTTTCCCCTCCGTGGTAAAACCGAAAAAGAGTAAATCTATGACAGAGGGAAAAGAGAAGGAATAAGTTATGGTAGTTGTACGTACATACATATTCATGTTCGATTTTTCTACTATTTTCCCTAGAGCGGCAAATGGAAAGGTACGTTCACGAACCCTATCTATTATTCACCATCATTCAGGATGTAAATGCGACGAGTACTGGGTGCGAAAAAAGTAGGTCCCATTTGTTAACATACAGGGAAATATGGACTTTGGTGATTTATTTTGTGTCTCTTAGTTTGTCTGTTTGTTTGTCCTAAATATTTAAGGAAAACAAACCTAAATAAGGCCTTTTCCCAATTGGGAGTCTCATCAGATTTTTTTTTATTTTATTTTCGAATGTCCTGTAGGCAATTTAATTTAAATGAGACGGTTAAATACTGTTCCCACTACACACGACTCGATTTTTTTCGAACGACAAGATAACTATAAGTCCCTAAAAATGGCACGGAAAAGTGGGTACCTTCGACTTTACAACCCTGTCTATTCGTCTGTTTCAGACAATCAACACAAGATGCCGCCAGCGGCGCCAGTGTATGCTCCTCGGCATCTCGTTCGGACGTTTCCGGCTGTACTCGGCTCGCTTCGTCCCCCTCTTCGGAACCGCTGTTCCCACTACACACGACACGATTTTTTTCGAACAACAAGATAACTATAAGCCCCTAAAATTGGCACGGAAAAGGGGGTACCTTCGACTTTACAACCCTGTCTATTCGTCTGTTTCAGACAATCAACACAAGATGACGCCAGCGGCGCCAGTGTATGCTCCTCGGCATCTCGTTCGGACGTTTCCGGCTGTACTCGGCTCGCTTCGTCCCCCTCTTCGGAACCGGCGCCCTCTGACGACAAAAAGTTGAACACTCCGTCGCCCAACGAGCGGCCCATCTTTCCCAACGTTCCGTTTTCCCCTTACTGTTCGCCGCGATCCGTGAGGCGAAGGCCGCCCTTGAAGGAGAGCCGCCGAGTGAGTGTAGACCGATCCGGGAGTTATATTCAGCTGAACCAGTACACCGTGATGCAGTCCATTGGACAGGTAAGATTTTTCTGATGATTTGTTTGTTTGTTTATTTTTTCCTTTTTCTTAGGCCGGGGGCCACAAATAATAATAATAGTACTTATTTATACTGCTTGCATAGGACTGAAAAGTCCCTTTACTCCAGCAGTAGGTAAGCTACTATTATTGTGGTCAAATATTCAAATTATATTGAGGATAAAATTCCATACCTAGGCTGGGATTGAACTCACGCTCTCCTGTTTACCAGGCGAGCGAGGTCTTGACCACCGAGACAGGTAAAATCTTCTTTTTTCTTGTCAGTTTTCCAAATACTATATTAGGTAAGAATTGTCAGGCATTATTCCTTTTTCTCTGTCTTTTCCCATGTACAGACGGGGTCGGCCTTTTTCGTCAACTCTCAATCAGCCCTACATGTTGCCTTGTAGCATATGCTTCATTGCTCTATGCTTCACGATGCCTCAGTGTCATAATAATAAATAATAATGATGATGATAGTAATAATAAAAATAATAATAGTAATAAAAATAGGTAGTAATAATAAAACAAAAACTCGGTTTTAACAATCGCAATTATTTTTTCTCCTCTCTCGAGTTTCGAGTTTTCTGGTTCGTGTCACAAGCTTTTCTGCTTCCTATTATTTCCTGCTTGTCCCGCTGATAATAGAGCTGCCTGTACTTGACATGTCCTTTTCAACATTGGAATATTGGAGAGTGCAGACTGTTATTTCTCTCTCACACACTTTCCAGAGGAAAAGCTAGAAAGAGAGAGAGAGAGAGAGAGGATAGGATAGGATAGGAGTAGTGAAAGCGAGAGAGAGGGAGATGAGGAATATTGAGAGAGTATAGTTAAGGTACCTACCCCTTCCAGAGAAAAAGCACTTTTACACACTTTTAGAGTGAATGTTACAGAGATGAGAGATAGGATAGGAGTAGTGAAAGCGAGAGAGAGGGAGATGAGGAATATTGAGAGAGTAGTTAAGGTACCTACCCCTTTCAGAGAAAAGTAGTGAAAGCGAGAGAGAGGGAGATGAGGAATATTGAGAGAGTAGTTAAGGTACCTACCCCTTTCAGAGAAAAAGCACTTTTACACACTTTTAGAGTGAATGTTACAGAGATGAGAGAGTGAGAGAGAGAGATAAAGAGAAGGGGAGAGAGAAAAGGGGTCGAAAGAGAGTGAAACCTAAATAGAGATGAGAGAGAGAGAGACGAGCAGCTGAAATACAGGAATCGAACCCTCTATCTAGCGCTTACATTACAAACTCGCTCTACCTTCCGTGCTATCTTGGCTGGCCATAGGGAAGTTTAATATTGCATTGATGGCTCTTTTTTTTTTTTTTTTTTTTTTTTTTTTTTTTTTTCTCCAAAAAATTATGGTTCATATGGATGATATCCTTGTGTGGGGAACAAACATATCCGATCACAATATTTGTTTACAACAAGTTATGGAACGACTACGACAACGGGGCCAACTCCCCAAAATGAGGCCAGAATACCGCTAAACGTGGCGTTGGTTGTTCCGATGTTGATAAAAAAAAGGACGTGTGTGAGGTTTGAACGTTTTAGGTATGGCTTTAGGAAGATCTACTCCCATAACTTTTTCGATATCTCAGAAGAAAAAATGGGGGGAGAGAGCAAAAAAAGATATACCTAGAAGAGGGAGAGAGATAAAGGAAGAGAGAGAAAGAGAAAGGGAGAGAGAAGGGGAGGGAGGAAGAAGAGAAAGAGAGAAGGAGGAGGGGGAAAAAAGAAAGAATAAATAATAATAAATACCTAAATGCAGGCAGAATGGGAGGGAGAGAGAAGAAAGAGAGAAATTGAGGGAGAGAGAGAGAGAAGGGGCCTGAGAGAAGGAGAAAAGTGAAATAAGGGGGAAGGGGAGGGATAAAAAAGGGGAGAGAGGGGAAAGGTAGGGTGAAAGAATGAGAGAGAGAGAGAGAGAGGGAGAAGGGGAGGGAGATAGAAAATGAAGTTCGTAGGGAGTATAACGTGTATTTCTAGACAAATGGCAATCGATTAAAATGATTTGTGACTACGATACGCTTAAAATCTCTTTCTGCCTCTCTCTTGCTCTTGTTGATAAAAAAGGACATGTGTGAGGTTTAAAGGTTTTAGGTGTGGCTTTTGGAAGATCTACTCCCATAACTTTTTCGATATCTCAGAAGAAAAAATAGGGAGAGAGAGAAAAAAAAGGTATAGAAGAGGGAGAGAGATAAAGGAAGAGAGAGAAGGGGAGGGAGGAAGAAGAGAAAGAGAGAAGGAGGAGGGGGAAAAAAGAAAGAGACTAAATAATAAAAATAAACAAAGGAAGGCAGAATGAGAGGGAAAGAGAAGAAAGAGAGAAATTGAGGGAGAGAGAGAGAAGGGGCCTGAGGGAAGGAGAAAAGGGAAATAAGGGGAAGGAGAGGGATAAAAAAGGGGAGAGAGGGGAAAGGTAGGGTGAAAGAATGAGAGAGAGAGAGAGAAAGGCAGAAGGGGAGGGAGATAGAAAATGAAGTTCGTAGGGAGTAGAACGTGTATTTCTAGACAAATGGCAATCGATTAAAATGATTTGTGACTACGATACGCTTAAAATCTCTTTCTGCCTCTCTCTTGCTCTCTCTCTCTCCCTCTCTCTTGCTCTCTCTCTCTCTCCCTCTCTCTCTCTCTCTCTTTCTCTCTTTCTCTTTCTCCTCCCCTCTCTCTTTCTTTATTTTCTGTCTACCAGTGCATTAAATTTCTCAACCTATTATTTCTTTATCCCTTTATTCTCTTCTCTCTCTCTCTCTCTCTCTCTCTCTACAGAAATTTCTCACGTCCACACGGACAAAGTGTCTTGTGTTTGCCTCTATCATGAAGAGATAAGGTTCGTTCTCGGAACGGCTGGCTACCTCCTATTCTGTCCTTCCCTCTTCGATTTCAGAACTTTAATACCGTTTCTCTATCTTTTTTTTAGAGGGAATTATATCAAGACCTCCATTGTTATAGTATAGTTCTCTCTATGAAACCCCTTGAAAAAAAAAAAAAAAAAAAAAAAAAAAAAAAAAAAAGAAAGGATGTGGAGGAGAAGAAGAAAGATGCAAAAGGAAAAAAAAGAGCAGGAGGAGGAATAGGAGGAAAAGTAGAAGAAGAAGAAGGAGGAGAAGACAAAGAAGAAGGAGGAGGATGTGGAGGAGAAGAAGAAGAAGAAGAAGGAGGAGGATGTAGAGGAGGAGAAGAAGAAAGATGCAAAAGGAAAAAAAAGAGCAGGAGGAGGAATAGGAGGAAAAGTAGAAGAAGAAGGAAGAGTAAGGGAACAAAAAAGGAGGAGGAGGAGGAGGAGGAGGAAGCGAAGAAAACAAGAAGGAGGAGAAGAAGAAAAATAAGGAGACAGAGAAACAGAAGAGGAAAGTACAAAATAGTGATAGGGAGGGGGAGGGATGAAACGTGAAAATTTCATTTGCTTGCTGAATACTATGAGAGGATGAGAGAGAGAGATAGATAAAAAGGAGGATAGAGGATGAATGAAATAGATTGAAGTGAGAACGTACATATGTGTGTGTGTGTGTGTGTGAGAGAGAGAGAGAGAGAGAGATGGTTAGAAACTATAGAGGGAGTGAGAAGGAGGAAAAGCCAGTCAGAAATAATGTTAAAAATATGGTGGTATACACAGGGGTATTCAACCTGTGGGTTGCAGGCCAACGTTAAATGACAAAATTTGAGCCATGCACCTATCTAGGAAGAAGAAAAACTACCATTGTTCAAAAATGAAGGGTTTCACCCTCCATTCGGTGCAAGGCTACCCACCTACCTAATCCAACGTCACCCAGCCTGAATAAGGCCGGGAATAGCTCGCGATTGTCCAGATGGTCAGATGGTCACCCATCCAGATATCTAACCATGATTGCATTGTTGGCTCTATTTTATTTTATTTTTATTTTTTTTATGGAGGTAGATATTTTGGTCCAAAAAATGTAGTCTTAATAGGGCCTATTTATTTTTAGTCAGGTAGTAACCGCCCCTCTTTCTGAGATGTATATGTAAAGTTCAGTGAACCACTAGTGCACTATTAGTCTGTTCCCAATCCCCCTATACTCTGTACCCTGTTCCCAGTCCCCTATACTCTGCACCCCAGTCCCCTATACTCTGCACCCCAGTCCTTATCAGCCACCCTGTATAAAGTTGGACGTTTTGTAACGCTATGCAAAGACAAGACAAACAAGAAACCTCCCTCGCGAAGGAGAACGCGTGCCATACGAGACCTCGCGTAGGAAGTTTGGAATGGAGGTGAAGAGAGGACGACAAGATAAAAGAGGGTGAGTAAAGAGGAAGACAAGGAGAACTGGAGAAGGGAAGAGAAAACAGAATAAGGAGAGTAAAGAGGGGAGGAAAAGAAGAAATGGAGCAGTTGCAAATGGGTAAACATTATAAATATTCGAGGAAATCAGGCTGTATCTATACTCTGCACCCCAGTCCTTATCAGCCACCCTGTACAAAGTTGGACTCTTTGTAACGCTATGCAAAGACAAACAAGAAACCTCCCTCGCGAAGGAGAACGCGTGCCATACGAGACCTCGCGTAGGAAGTTTGGAATGGAGGCGAAGAGAGGACGAGAAGATAAAAGAGGGTGAGTAAAGAGGAAGAGAAGGAGAACTGGAGAAGGGAAGAGAAAATAGATGAAGGAGAGTAAAGAGGGGAGGAAAAGAAGAAATGGAGCAGTTGCAAATGGGTAAACATTATAAATATTCGAGGAAATCAGGCTGTATCTCATTGATGCAACTTTCAATTTCACCTTTCAATGCTTCAAATCTTGTGGGTTTATTGGTGTAAACCTGTGACTTTAGATACCCTCACAAAAAATAGTCTAGGGAGGTTAAATTACATGATCATCGAGGCCATTTCTCGTCAGAAAAACGGAAAAGACACGATTACCTACGACTGGGGAAAATGCTAGCGCGAAAGTGATAATGTGTCGATTTCATTATCCTAACGCGTTGTTAAACAGTTTTAGACTCCATGGTGACTAATTTTGATATGTTTAAAATCTATCTCTCAAAGATTGGGCAAGATAAAACAACGCATAACAAAGTTATGACCCTTTCAAATCTTGCGTTCTTATTGGGACACCCTTTATAAGAGATATGAGAAAGAGGGGGAGGAGAAGAAGGAGAGAAATTTCGATGGAAGTGGGGAAGAAAGAACGAGAAAGTAGAATAAGGGAAGGAAGAGAAGGAAGGTAAAAGATAGCAGAAAGAAAGAGGAGCAAGCGAACAGAGAGTTCGATGCAGGAGGAGAAGAAGAAGGGAAAGCAGAAAAAGAAAGAGGAAGGAAGGAAGGAACATAATTATGCATACTTTATTCATTTCATTTAAGGAGGAAAGGAAGAATTTATTTATGAAGGTACACGGAAGATAGGAAGGAACATAATTATGCATACCTACTTTATTCATTTCATTTAAGGAGGAAAGGAAGAATTTATTTATGAAGGTACACGGAAGATATTACAATACCTACGCGGATAGAAGTAGGGTAAGTGTACCATTTATTCGCCCACCTAAAAAACGTACCATTTATTGGCCCACCTGCCAACATTTATTTTTCTAATTTTTGCCTGTGACTTTAGATACCCTCACAAAAAAATAGTCTAGGGAGGTTAAATTACATGATCATGGAGGCCATTTCTCGTCAGAAAAACGGAAAAGACACAATTACGACTAGGAAAATGCTGGCGCAAAAGTGATAATGTGTCGATTTCATTATGCTAACGCGTTTTAGACTCCATGGTGACTGATTTTGATATGTTTAAAATCTATCTCTCAAAGATTTGGGCAAGATAAAACAACGCATAACAAAGTTATGACCCTTTCAAATCTTGCGTTCTTATTGGGACACCCTTTATAAGAGATATGAGGAAGAGGGGGAGGAGAAGAAGGAGAGAAATTTCGATGGAAGTGGAGAAGAAAGAACGAGAAAGTAGAATAAGAGAAGGAAGGTAAAAGATAGCAGAAAGAAAGTGGAGCAAGGAACAAGCGAACAGAGAGTTCGATGCAGGAGGAGAAGAAGAAGACGAAGAAGAAGGGAAAGCAGAACAAGAAAGAGGAAGGAAGGAACATAATTATGCATACTTTATTCATTTCATTTAAGGAGGAAAGGAAGAATTTATTTATGAAGGTACACGGAAGATATTACAATACCTACGCGGATAGAAGTAGGGTAAGTGTACCATTTATTCGCCCACCTAAAAAACGTACCATTTATTGGCCCACCTGCCAACATTTATTTTTCTAATTTTTGTTTTTATGACTACAATTTTGGAATTACCACTGGTTCGATAGCATTCTTTAAGCCCTTTCTTTTGATGAAATTGGATCTTGAAAAAGTTCGTCCAGTTCAGACTTATGTGGCGTAGACCCACAGGTGGCCCAATAAATGGTACGTTTTTTAGATGGTACACTTACCCTATTCGCTTTGAAAAAAAAGCTTGCTGTTTAGAAAAATGAAAAACAACAACGTAAGCTTTAATATTTTCTCAGCCAATTTCAGTGGCGTATCCTCACGGCCGTATTTAGGGGGCTCTTGTTTTGTTCCTTTTACTGTGGGGTGGGCTCCAATAATTTGCATTCGTGTGGGCTTTATGGAAGAATTACCCCTACCCTTCCTCTCTAAGGTTGTTTTTTTTTATTTTATTTTTTTTTTCAATTATTATTATTGTTATTTTTTCTTCACTTTTTAACTTACTGAAAATAGTGAGTGATTCAACCTGCATTCTAAGACGACGATGTTATCGCATTGACGTCGCTCGACATCGATCGATGGTCGTCGACTATGTATGGAAACAGCTTAAGACCTCCGTTGTTAAGTTACTGGGAACTCTATCAAAAACTCTTGAAAAAAAAAAGAAATCACATTTGAAAAACTTACTCTCACGACACGTCACTGACCAAGTCTCTGTGTGTTTCGAGTGTTTTTCATAAGCTTTGCATTAAAGGGGATGATTCCTCTTTAATAGAATGGAGAGTATAGGGATTCCTTGCTTTTTTTGTCATATTTCGTCTAGTAATCAGGAGAGTGTGGGTTCAACTGGGAAAAGGTGGTATACAAAATGTCTCAAGAACGGTTTGTCCTAGAGCGATGAAATTTGGTATGCTATCCCGGTATGGTCCAAGGACGCGACTGTAACAATAAGTATAATCCAATCTATTCTATTCCCTTCCCTTCTCTTCTCCTCTTTGATGATGTCTACAATATTAAATCGTGAGGGAAGGGTGTTCTACAATAAAAGAGAAAAAGTATTTTTTGACCCGTAAACTCAAAGGTCCATTTCCGTCCAAATGGAAAACCTGTGTTTCCCCTCTGAGTTTTTACTTCTATTACCGTCAATTTTCACTTGAGTTTTCCTCTTACTTTATTTTTCACTTTTCAAGCCTACCCTTTTTTCCTTATCCTAAGGAAAGTAAGGAAGAGAATAGATGAAAGCGTGGTGAAAAATTTGTTGACAGATTTATTTCCATAATTTTTCTTCTGAGTTTTTACTTCTATTGCCGTCAATTTTCACTTGAGTTTTCCTTCCACTTTATTTTCCACTTTTCAAGCCTACCCTTTTTTTCCTTATCCTAAGGAAAGTAAGGAAGAGAATAGATGAAAGCGTGGTGAAAAATTTGTTGACAGATTTATTTCCATAATTTTTCCCTCTCGCATTTAGAAATAAAACAGGAGACATACGAAATACCTTCAAAAACATTGCATGAAAAAGCAAAATACATAGTAAAATTGCTTTCAGAAACGCAGCTCCGATGTAGCTTCGAGGAAGAGAATAGATTATACCCTGTTTATACTGCCAGAATGAGACTGAAAAGTCCCTTTATTCCCGCCGTCTAAACAAGGTCTTGTGTATTTGGTACAAAATGAGTATAAATTTTAGGAAAGCATTTTGTTCCATAGTCAGCTGTCTGAATTATCCTGGATAACTCCTGGCCAGCGCCAGCGGTGAAACCTAGTACCAGTTCCTTATGGATCACTAATGTTTCCTTTTTTTTTTAATTTAAGCAAGGTTTTTTTTTTCATGAAATTTACACCTATTATGTGGCAAGTACATAAGACCTTGTTTAGACTGCGGAAGTAAAGGGACTTTTCAGTCTCATTCTACCAGTATAAGCAGGGTACCTATATTCTATTCTAACGTTGAGCGTGGTGAAAAATTTGATGACAGATTTATTTCCATAATTTTTCCCTCTCGCATTTAGAAATAAAACAGAAGACATACGAAATACCTTCAAAAACATTGCATGAAAAAGCAAAATACATAGTAAAATTGCTTTCAGAAACGCAGCTCCGATGTAGCTTACATCCAGCCCTGTCCGCATCAGATCAAATGAAATAAATATTTCAGATACACATAACTTCGATGCAAAGAGAGAAGAACTTATACCTACTCAGCATTTATGAAGAACGTTTTCGAATCCCATTAAAATGAATGAAGGGTGAAATACAGGAAATAAGAAAGAAAAGAGAAAAATAAGTAGACTATGGTTAGGAGGAGGAAGAGGAGAAGAAGAAAAAGGAGAAGAAGAAGAAGACGAAGGAGGAGGAAAAGAAGAAGAAAAAGGAGAAGGAGGAGGAAAAGAAGAAGAAAAAGGAGAAGGAGAAGAAGAAGAAGAAGAAGGAGATGAAGAAGAAGGAGGAGGAGGAGATGATGAAGAAAAAGGAGGAGGAGGAAAAGAAGAAGAAGAAGGAGGAGATGAAGACGAAGGAGGATATGAAGAAGAAGGAGGAGGAGGAGAAAAGGACATGAAAGACATCTAGGTAATAAGGGAAATAATAAGTACAGGAAAGAGAAGAAAAAGGAAAATCGGAGAAAAAATCGGAAAAAAATACCAAAATCATTAATTTTATTATTTGGAAAGAAGCAGACAGTTTTTTCACAATTTTTGTGGGCATCACAGCTTCGCCAATTTCTTTAATAGTACCTATTTTGCTCTCCCTTCACTAGTATTTTCCATTTATCATAACTTTTCAATTATCACCCCGGAAAACTATCTGATAAAAGCCTCAAGATAATAATAAAATTGAAAAGATTATTTTAGGGGAGATGCCTTATTTTCCTTTCTGGGGAATAGAAAGGAAAGGCGACATCTCCACTAACGTATGTAACATCTGTTGCGTATTGCATAATCAAATAGTTACACGGCGTTCATACAAATTATAACATAAAGACTTGTGTCCTGGGCCAATCTTTGATTTGATTTCAACTTTATGTAGATCCAAGTTAAACCGCTTGGAGTGGGCTATCTGATTAGGTACCTACTTATCTATTTTTATAGACATACCTATACTCGTAATGTTTAAGCATTAACGCATAAAAAAATATATAGCATAAAATAGAAAATTACATTACTTTCCTTAATACACAACAAGGATTATTAGAAGTATGTAGAGTAAGGAAAAAAGGGTGGAACTAAAAAATGCAAAGTTGGAACAACCGGGGCGAAATTAATACCTGAAGCATTTGACTTACCATGTTCTACCTACGTAGATAGAATAATTACGACCGTATGAAAAGTTATGTATACTTACCTACGTAGCGTAGGTTTAAAAAGTTAAAATGTCATACCTACCACCTACTCTACTAAAGAGAATTAAAAATTTCCCTTTTACGTTATTTTGTATCCTTCCTTCCCTCTTCTTTCTCTCTTCCTTACCTCTTCTTCCGTTCTCTCCCCCCTTTTTTTCTTCCTTCCTGTGCAGTCTTCTTTTTTTCCTCTCTCTTTCTGTCTCGCTCATTGTCTCTTTTCTATTCTTTATGCTTATCAACCAAAGTCAATGTTGCTTCAAACTTGGGACTTAGAAAAATTTTCAAAAAAAAAAAAAAAATCAATTTTTTTCATACTTTATATGATTCCTTATCACACGGGGAGTGTTTAAGGATACCTATTTTTTTCTAGTAAAATAGAATGTAGAAAGTAAGTAAAGTAGAATAGGATATACCTTGTTCATCGTGCCTGAAAAATTAGGACGAGAATTTCCTTTTACCCCCAGCAGTCTAAACGAGGTCTCTTTTTTTTTTTGATAGGGTAAGACCTAGAATATATGATTGAGGGTACAATTCATTCTAAAAGGCCTTGCTTAGCTCGGACGGTAGGACGTCTGCCTTGTAAGCGCTAGGTCGCGGGTTCAATTGCGGGTGGATTTCATCCTAAACAGATATGTAAAGTTCGTTCTCGGAAAGCCTGGCTTTCTCCTATCCTGTCTTTCTTCTCTCTTCGCTTTCGGTACGATAAGACCTTGGCAGTTACAGTTCCCTCTGCTGCTTCCATCTCTCAAACCACTTTGAAAGAGAAAAAAAGTTCTAACAGGGATGAGTCCCTTCTCGTGTCAATTTTTCAACTCTTCTTGAGTCAATTTGTCTTCAATAGTGACTTCTCTTACCTTTCTTTTTAATTGCCTTCGTTTTCCTGAAGGATCTCGAGTAACCACAACCTTCAACTCGACCGAAATAGAAGGAGAATTTTTAATTACATTTGTTCACCTTTAAGGGCCGCTTACAGGGGGGGCTCCGGGGCTCTAAAAATGGGCCCTTCCTGGCAACAATTTTCCTTTTACATAGAAGAGTCCGCATAATAGGTGTTTTATTTTCCTTTTGTGGCAAAAAAAAGTCCGTTCCTTAGAGGGGCCCTGATGAAACCCGGCTTGTGAACAATCCGGGTTCTCTCTCTCTCTCCCCTCTCTCATTCCGTTTCTATCTCACTAGGTTCCAATTTGTTGCGGTTTTTCTTACGTAGCTATATACTAGTGAAAAACGTTTCCGCCAGCCTTCGTTAGCTTGAAAGGTAGCGCCCCTGCCTTGTAAGCGCCAGGTCAGGGATTCGATTCCCATCCGGGATGGATTTTATCCTAAACTGATGAAGTTCGTTCTCGGAACGGCCAGCTTTCTCCTATCCTGTCCTTCTCTCTTCGCTTCCGGGACGATAAGACCTCCGTTGTTACAAAATAGAATAGAATAGGTAGTAAAGTAATTATATTTATCAAAAGATTTTACAATGGTTTTTCAGTTCCCTTTATCAAACTTCTATGGGCACGATTGTACAATCGAAGACGATACCTTTCTGATTTTTACCTAAATCTGATTGAAACGAAAAATCGTCGACTTCACTTCGATTTTTTATTATTATTTTTTTTTCTTCTTCTTCTTTTTCTTCTTCTTGTACCTAATGTACCTACAAACCTATAATGAGCGCTCTCAGCGTCTCAGGCTTATGAGCATAACTGACTCAACAAAGGCACTTTAATCGAGTAGCGACCAGTGGCGGGCCGCATTACTAGAGTAAACGTTTTGAAAAGGTTTTGACCCCAAGAAGATGATTGATGCTATTAAATTAAATCTTTTTCTGATTTCAGGGTTCGTACGGTGTGGTCAAACTGGCTTACAATGAAGAGGACGATCGACATTATGTAAGTTTTCAAACCGAATTAAGATTAGGATAGCCAGCCTACTTAGCTTAGTTGGTAGTGCGTCTGCCTTGTAAGCGCTAGGCCGCGGGTTCGATTCCCGCCCGGGGCGGATTTTATTTTTTTCTGATTTCAGGGTTCCTACGGTGTAGTCAAACTGGCTTACAATGAAGAGGACGATCGACATTATGTAAGTTTTGAAACCGAATTAAGATTAGGATAATTATGTAATTTTAAAGGTGTGTCCAAACATTGTCGACGGGCCAACTTTTTTCTCTGAAATAGGTATAACGTTTGCAGTGGTTAGAAATATCTGCTTATTACTACTTCCAAGACATCCATGTAAGCGCTAGGCCGGGACTTCGATTCCCGCCCGGGGCGGATTTTATCCTGAACGGATAATGGTGATCTTCGGAACGGCCGGTTTTCTCCTATCCTGTTTTCCTTCTCTCTTCTATATCGGGACGTTAAGACCTTTATAGCAGTTACAGTAGGTACCCTCTTTACTTGGAACGAGTGGTTCTTGAGCATTGTCTTGATCAGGATGAGCGTGTCCAGTTTGGGGAAGTTTTTGATCACATTTCGTACATCAAATTGCATTTCTAAGCAAATTTCATTTCATATTCTTGGTCGGACGTGAAAATAGATGCAAATAGATTCTATACGTGTTTTGCACAGACCCTGTCGAATAGATTCGATGTGCTTTCGACGCTGCTGGTTTCACCCTGTACATTAAGCATATGAGGAACTAAGTACTCCCCGGGGTGTATTTACTCTATGGTAACTATCTGCTAACTGCAGCTAGAATCATACAGGGTGCACTGAAAGAAAAAATGGACCAGCAAGCTTCACAAGTACTTCCATAATGCTATCCCGACAACTTCTTGCATAGAGATGTGTTTAAGGATACCTATTTTTTTCTAGTAAAATAGAATGTAGAAAGTAAGTAAAGTAGAATAGGATATACCTTGTTCATCGTGCCTGAAAAATTAGGACGAGAATTTCCTTTTACCCCCAGCAGTCTAAACGAGGTCTCTTTTTTTTTTTGATAGGGTAAGACCTAGAATATATGATTGAGGGTACAATTCATTCTAAAAGGCCTTGCTTAGCTCGGACGGTAGGACGTCTGCCTTGTAAGCGCTAGGTCGCGGGTTCAATTGCGGGTGGATTTCATCCTAAACAGATATGTAAAGTTCGTTCTCGGAAAGCCTGGCTTTCTCCTATCCTGTCTTTCTTCTCTCTTCGCTTTCGGTACGATAAGACCTTGGCAGTTACAGTTCCCTTCAGATTATTTACAACGTGTACCATCTTCATGATTAATAAAACAGGAATTCACTTTTCTGCGAAGCGTAGATTAAAAAAAAAGGTAAAATAAAAAGGAAAAGGAGAAGAGGAGGAGAAGAAGGATGTGTATTTTTATAGACATCTCATACTCGTAATGTTTAACCATAAACGCATAAAAAAATAGGTAGGTATAGAATAAAATAGAAAATTACATTACTTTCCTTAATAGGTACACAACAAGGATTATTAGAAGTACCTATGTAGAGTAAGGAAAAAAGGGTGGAATTAAAAAATGCAAAGTTGGAACAACCGGGGCGAAATTAATACCTGAGGCATTTGACTTACCATGTTCTACCTACGTAGATAGAATAATTATGACCGTATAAAAAGTTATGTATACCTACGTAGCGTAGGTTTAAAAAGTTAAAATGTCATACCTACCACCTACCTACTCTACTATTCTACTAAAGAGAATTAAAAATTTCCCTTTTACGTTATTTTGTATCCTTCCTTCCCTCTTCTTTCTCTCTTCCTTACCTCTTCTTCCGGTGCTCCTCTCTCAAACAACTTTTAAAAAAAGTTCCAACAGGGGTGAGTCTCTTCTCGTGTCAATTTTTCAACTCTTCTTGAGTCAATTTGTCTTCAATAGTGACTTCTCTTACCTTTCTTTTTAATTGCCTTCGTTTTCCTGAAGGATCTCGAGTAACCACAACCTTCAACTCGACCGAAATAGTAGGAGAATTTTAAATTACATTTGTTCACCTTTAAGGGCCGCTTACAAGGGGGGCTCTAAAAATGGGCCCTTCCTGGCAACAATTTTCCTTTTGCATAGAAGAGTCCGCATAATACATAGTTACTAGGTGCCCTCTAGAACAGGAACTAAGTTCGTGGTTTATTTTCCTTTTGTGGCAAAAAAAGTCCGTTCTTTAGAGGGGCCCTGATGAAACCCGGCTTGTGAACAATCCGGGTTCTCTCTCTCTCTCCCCCTCTCTCATTCCGTTTCCATCTCACTAGGTTCCAATTTGTTGCGGTTTTTCTTACGTAGCTATACTAGTGAAAAACGTTTCCGCCAGCCTTCGTTAGCTTGAAAGGTAGCGCGCCTGCCTTGTAAGCGCTAGGTCAGGGATTCGGTTCCTATCCCGGATAGATTTTATCCTAAACTGATGAAGTTCGTTCTCGGAACGGCTGGCTTTCTCCTATCCTGTCCTTCTCTCTTCGCTTTCACGACGGTAAGACCTCCGTTGTTACAGAATAGAATAGAATAGGTAGTAAAGTAATTGTATTTATCAAAAGATTTTACAATGGTTTTTACAGTTCCCTCTATCAAACTTCTATGGGCATGATTGTACGATCGAAGACGAAACCTTTCTGATTTTTACCTAACCCTACTATGTATATACCTACCACACCAGTGGATTGGGGCACCCTGTATGTTTTTTGACTTGGTGTGTTCTATTTTTCATCTCGATATCTTATAGATTAGGGACGTTCCATTTTTTTTTTTTTTTTTCTTTTTTTCTTCCTTCCTGTGCAGTCTTCTTTTTTTCCTCTCTCTTTCTGTCTCGCTCATTGTCTCTTTTCTATTCTTTATGCTTCTATTTTCTATAGCCTCTTCATTGAATGCCGTTAATTCTATTCTTCTTCGTCCTACATTTTCTCCTCCTCCTCCTCCTCCTCCTTAGCCTCTCCTCTTCTTCATCTTCTTCTTCCGTCCTCTACTTCTTCTTTTTTTGTCTTCTTCCTCTCCTCCCTCTTCCTCTCCACTTTCTCCTTTCTTTTTTCTCCTATTAACCGTCAGCTTTATATCCTTTGTGAGAAAAGCCTTATCGTTCTATATTTTTACCGTGTTCTACATTTTTCGCCTCGTTCTAATTCTAATTTTTTTCAATTACGTTCTACTTCCTCTTTGCTTCTTTTTTTTGCCTCTATACTTTTTTCTTCTCATCCCTCTCCTCTCCTTTATTTCTGTTCTCGTCTTCTCTCTCCTTCCTTATTTTATCCTCTTCTTTCCTTCCTTTTTGTCCTGTCTTTCTCTCCTCTTCTCTTTCCTTCCCTCTTTGCTCCTCCTCTTTCTTCTCCTCCGCTCTGTCTGTTTCTATTACTCCTGTCACATCCCTCTCGTCTTTTGTCAAAACCCAACACAGCGTTTCAAGTTCCCAAATATGACAGCCAAGCTCTCTCCCTACCTCTCCTTCTCTCTCTCTCTCTCCTTTTCTCTCTCTCTCTCTCACTCTCTCTTTCTCTCTGTATGAAACCTCTCTATGAAACATATTCCATTTCAGCTTTTTCCCCTCTCATCCCTCCTCCTTTTGCTTCCTCCCCCCTCCTCCTTTCCTCCTGCGTCCTGTATCCTCTCTGCTTTTCCATCCACCCCTCCCCTCCTACTCTCTCTCTCTCTCTCCTTTTCTCTCTCTCTCTCCTTTTCTCTTCACATTGTTATTTCTATTATTAGTCTCTCTCTCTCTCTCCTTTTCTCTCTCTCTCTCCTTTTCTCTTCACATTGTTTTCTACCCCCTCCCCCTCTTCAACCCTCTCCGTTTTCCTCTCTTCCCACCTTTTGTTCTCTCCCCTTTGCTCTCTATTCCTCCTGCTCCTGCTTTCTCTACCCCCTCCTGATGTCCAATCCGCTTTCCTCGCAACTCCTCCCCTCTTTTACTCTCTTGCCTTTGCTACCCACTCCCTTTTCCTCTCCGCTTCTCCGCTTTCTCTAACCCCCCCCCCTTCCTGTCCTCTCTGCTTTGCTTTATTACGAGTGACAAACAGACACACAAAACTGCAGAGTGCAGAGCATTTTACAAAATGATAACAGGAGAATGCTGTCCTAGTCAAATATCCCCTTTCGACCTTATACCAGTAATAATAATAATACTTCTCCATCCCATTATTTGTGTCGCATTATTTTCGTGCTATTCTTCTTCCCCTTTTGCCCTTTCCTCCCTCCCTCTCTCTCTAGA
>NW_007377520.1:406536-418939 GCF_000475195.1 Diaphorina citri | reverse complement strand
TTTTATTTGAAAAAAATTTTTTTTTAAAAAAAAAAAAAAAAAAAAAATGGGTAGAATATTAAGAAGAAAAAAAAATCCAAGACACCCTGATGTAAAGGTTGCCCTATCGTTGTTCAGGAGCCCATCATATTGCATGTCAGAATACTATTATTTCAGCACGCAACCTGTCTTCCTGAAGTTTACCTGGTGAAAACCTCGACCATAGGTATAGGATGTACGATGGTAAAGTCTATGATCAAAGTTACCTGCTAGCTTTACGAAATGTACCTACAGGATGACTTGGAATATCAAATTTTATCAAAATAGTTTTCATAGCGAATACCTAGCTTCCTAATGACCCAGAAGATTGAAAAAATACAACCCCGACCCAAAGGTGTGACTTTCGCTAGAAATGAATAGCTCGATCACCCCTGAAGGGGATTTAGCTAATATAAAAAAAATGCACTTGACGAAATACTTTTTTAAGAGGTTGGATAGAGGGAACTGTACCTAACTGCCAAGGTCTTATCTTGTCGAAATCGAAGAGAAGGAAGACAGGATGAGAGAAAGCCAGTCGTTCCGAGAACGAATATTTACAACGAAAACTTGCCGCTCTGATTCATTGATAAATGTCACGAAGGAAAATAGGGAAGGGAGCAGGAAGAAACGGAGAAAAAGAAAGTATAAAAAGTATAAAAGAGGGAGGGAGGTAAAAAGAAGAAGAGATAGGAACGGAGAAAGAGGAAGGAGGAAAAGGTATCAAAGGGGGAGGGACGAAAAGAGAAAAAGAAAAAGATATAGGAGAAAGTGAGGAGATAAAAAAGGTATTAAAAAGGGAGAGGAAAAGTGATTTATCGACAGTTGTTACAGGGTAACTCCTTAAAATATTCTACTTTTTTAAGCGGTTTGATAGGGGGAACTAACAACGGATGTGTTATGGTTCCTAAATCGAAGAGGGAAGAAGGATAGAATAGGAGAAAGCCTGCCGTTCCGAGAACAACCCAATTATCTGTTTAGGATAAAGTTCGTCCCGGGCATTAATCGCAGGGTGACTCCTTAAAATATTCTACTTTTTTTGGCGGTTTGATAGGGGGAACTAACAACGGATGTGTTATGGTCCCTAAATCGAAGAAGGAAGAAGGATAGAATAGGAGAAAGCCTGCCGTTCCGAGAACAACCCAATTATCTGTTTAGGATAAAGTTCGTCCCGGGCATTAATCGACTTTTTACTTTAGAAACCTCGAATGAATTAGCCTACGGACCCAAAAAGTCAGGGGGTCGATTCCCGGCAAAGTCGAAGCTCTTCGAGATTGAAATTCGGGGAAGATACACTTGAGATCAAGGTCAAAATGCGTTTGAGTTCTTCAGCTTAACATTATGTTGGTCTATTTCTGTTACAGGCAATCAAAATCCTGTCAAAAAAGAAGCTGATGAAACGAGCACCCTAAATCGAAGAGGGAACTAGGATAGAATAGGAGAAAGCCTGCCGTTCCGAGAACAACCCAATTATCTGTTTAGGATAAAGTTTGCCCCGGGCATTAATCGACTTTTTACATTAGAAACCTCGAATGAATTAGCTTACGGACCCAAAAAGTCAGGGGGTCGATTCCCGGCAAAGTCGAAGCTCTTCGAGCTTGAAATTCGGGGAAGATACACTTGAGATCAAGGTCTAAATGCTTTGAGTTCTTCAGCTTAACATTATGTTGGTCTATTTCTGTTACAGGCAATCAAAATCCTGTCAAAAAAGAAGCTGATGAAACGAGCAGGAGTGTTTGGTAAGTTGAGCTCACTGGAACATTTATAGGCCCCTAAAAATATCTGTCTATGATTTGAAGCATCTGCCCCCTCCTCAATCCACTATCTATCCAGGGGGCCCCCAGGCGAAGCCCTGCGGAGGGGGGGGATAAAAAGTAAACCTTTGTATACGCCACTTGCGAGCTTTATGGTACGTATTAAATTGACCTAAAATAGGTAAAGTATACGGCATAGTACTGTATACATTGCGAGCTTTATGTATTAAATTTCCTAATTAATTTACATACATTGCTGGAAGAACTCTTTTGAAACTATAAAATGATGGAAGGTGAAATTTTGAAAAGACGGTCAAAAGACGAGAACTTGTGCGTTGAACACAATAGCTATCAGTTTATTAAACACGAAACAATGGAAAACAAAATAGAGTGAAAAGATGCAAAAGAAAATCTGGTGTTAACATCACACGATTTTCTATTACATTGAGGAACTGAAAAGAAAAAAGTTGAACAACATAGTCGACCGGCCGTCGATCGACGAGGTGAATCTAACTGTCGAGGCAGTGTGGACGGTTCAGTCGACATCGATCGATCTCGATTGACGGCCGGTCAACTACGAGTATGTGTGGACACATGATCCAAATTTACTCATCAGCTGATCAACAAAATGTCGTTGAATTGTGGGCCCCAAAAAACAAACTTCGCGGTGAAATACGAGCATCATTGCAAGGTATTGTATGGTAGATAGTAGGTACATACACATTTCCTGATTTTGAAAATTCCACCCTATTCCCACCACTTTCTCATTACCTTATATACCAGGTTTTCTACTCGCAATGTAAATAAGGTAACAAAGCGGGGTGAAAATGAAAAGATTAAAGGAAAATGTAAAAGCATAATAGTATTACCTGTAAGGGACGCGAAAAAGGAAAGAGGAGGAGGAAGAAGGGGAGAAAAGAGCGAAGGAGAACCAAGGAAAGGAAGAAGAAGATGAGGAAGGACGATAAAGTTGAACAAAGAGGAAGAAGAAAGCAAATGCGGAGAGGAGAAGAGGGGAACGGAGAGGAGAAGAGGGGAACGGAGAGGAGAAGAGGGGAACGGGGAGGAGAAGAGGGGAAGGGAGAGGAAAGAAGAAAGTCTAGAATAAGGAGGAGAGAGGGAAAGTATGAAATTGGATATTCATGAGAGAAAGAGAGAGAGAGATACGGACCCAAAAAGTCAGGGGGTCGATTCCCGGCAAAGTCGAAGTTCTTCGAGTTTGAGATTCGGGGAAGATACACTTGAGATTAAGGTCAAAATGCTTTGAGTTCTTCAGCTTAACATTATGTTGGTCTATTTCTGTTACAGGCAATCAAAATCCTGTCAAAAAAGAAGCTGATGAAACGAGCAGGAGTGTTTGGTAAGTTGAGATGGTTTTGTCCAGCTCACTGGAACATTTATAGGCCCCTAAAAATATCTGTCTATGATTTGAAGCATCTGCTTCCTCCTCAATCCACTATCTATCCAGGGGGCCCCCAGGCGAAGCCCTGCGGAGGGGGGGGGATAAAAAGTAAACCTTTGTATACGCCACTTGCGAGCTTTATTGTACGTATTAAATTGACCTAAAATAGGTAATGTATACTGCATAGTACTGTATACATTGCGAGCTTTATGTATTAAATTTCCTAATTAATTTACATACATTTCTGGAAGAACTCTTTTGAAACTATAAAATGATGGAAGGTGAAAATTTGTAAAGACGGTCAAAAGACGAGAACTTGTGCGTTGAACACAATAGCTATTAGTTTATTAAACACGAAACAATGGAAAACAAAATAGAGTGAAAAGATGCAACAGAAAATCTGGTGTTAACATCACACGATTTTCTATTACATTGAGGAACTGAAAAGAAAAAAGTTGAACAACATAGTCGACCGGCCGTCGATCGACGAGGTGAATCTAAATGTCGAAGCAGTGTGGACGGTTCAGTCAACATCGATCGATGTCGATTGACGGCCGGTCAACTACGAGCATGTGTGGACACATGATCCAAATTTACTCATCAGCTGATCAACAAAATGTCGTTGAATTGTGGGCCCCACAAAACAACTTGTGTGGAGCCCCCGAGGCCCCAAAAAACAAACTTCGCGGTGAAATACGAGCATCATTGCAAAGTATTGTATGGTAGATAGTAGGTACATACACATTTCCTGATTTTGAAAATTCCACCCTATTCCCACCACTTTCTCATTACCTTGTATACCAGGTTTTCTACTCGCAATGTAAATAAGGTAACAAAGCGGGGTGAAAATGAAAAGATTAAAGGAAAATGTAAAAGCATAATAGTATTAACTGTAAGGGACGCGAAAAAGGAAAGAGGAGGAGGAAGAAGAGGAGAAAAGAGCGAAGGAGAACCAAGGAAAGGAAGAAGAAGAAGATGAGGAAGGACGATAAAGTTGAACAAAGAGGAAGAAGAAAGCGAATGCGGAGAGGAGAAGAGGGGAACGGAGAGGAGAAGAGGGGAAGGGAGAGGAAAGAAGAAAGTCTAGAACTCTAGAATAAGGAGGAGAGAGGGAAAGTATGAAATTGGATATTCATGAGAGAAAGAGAGAGAGAGAGGGGGGTATTGCATGTCGGAATTACAAAGACGTAGAATGATAGAGAAGAAAAGATTTCGAGCATCCACCCCCCCTCGAAAAATCCTGGATACGGCCTTGATATCCAGTAACACTTCAGCATTCATTCTTATCGACAGTTATCGTCCATCTGATGAGGGACATACAACGGGATGGGCATGCTACGACACAGACCACAGGAGTCTAATGTAGCAGTTGTTTCTCTTTGCACAAACGAAGTTGTGAAAAACCCTAATTATAATATGGAAATATACGAAATATCTGATCATATAAAAATACATGATATACCTAATCTTATATTATAAAAATCTGGTGTGAACATCACACGACTTTCCTTATCCTATTGAATGATGCTTATTTGAGTGTTCTTTTACCCTAACTTTTACCGAGATCCATTCACATTTCACATTTCATAGTTCACACACTGATCGCTCTATCTAGCGGGATGAACTAGCGGGATTCCGGAGCGAAGCGACGGAATTCAGCTAGTTATTGTATACAAATTTACAAATAGGTACATAAACCCCTAATTTTAGAACATACAAAATTTCCCCCGGGTTCACCTCTCGCGATGCTGGATTACCTGGTCTGAGTTAACGAAGTTATACACGTGTTCCCCTATTTAGTATTCACCCAGCATAATTGTGTGCAAAACAATAATCCTGCCTCTCCTACTTTCTTCCTTTTTACTTTCTATTACATTATAATCATTATATAGGGAGGAACCATGCAGGCCCGCTCGCCCGCTCGCAAGGCAGACGCGCAACCCTCCAAACGAACTATTAGGCTGGGCACTCATAACACTGTTAGATCAGCCATCACTATTAGGTAGACCTGACAGGTATATCTGATAGTCTGATAGTGTGTGTGCCCATCAGGTACACCTGATCAGATCCGCTTGTCAGGTCTACCTGATAGTGGGTGGCTGGCCTTACCCTGTATGTGGAAACTTTCGAACTTTTTTTTTTCCTTGTCATAAACTTTTCACTGAACCTTACCTCCGACCTTAAACTCACTAAGAGAAGGAGAAGAAGAAGACGAAAGAGACGAAGAAGAAGAAAAAGAAGAAGGAGGAAGAGGAAGAAAAAGAAAAAAAAAAGAAAAAGAAAAAAACTAGGATCGTTATTCCCAAAGAAAGAAATACATAATAATATAATCGCTCCTAAAAACGAGTTTTTAATGAACCTGAAAATGTGGAAAACACCTGAGCTCTTACATGAAGCTGTAATAAAGTTGAGGCGAAAAAAAGTGAAAATTTCATTATTCATGTAATAACTACATGTATGTTTGTCTTGTACCTACATACATGGATATCAGGGCCATATTTAGAAGAGCCGGGGCGAGCTAAATTTTTCTCCTGTACTGTACGTCAGACTACGAAAATTTGGAATACCTATCCCCCCCTCGACAAAATCCTGGATACGGCCCTGATATCCAATGGGTGCCACATAGATACACATCAACATTCATTCTTATCGACACTTATCGTCCATCTGATGAGGGACATACAACGGGATGGGCATGCTACGACACAGACCACAGTAGTCTAATGTAGCAGTTGTTTTCTTTTGCACAAACGAAGTTGTGAAAAACCCTAATTATAATATGGAAATATATGAAATATCTGATCATATAAAAATACATGATATACCTAATCTTATATTATAAAAACGAGATCCATTCACATTTCATAGTTCACACACTGATCGCTCTATCTAGCGGGATGAACTAGCGGGATTCCGGAGCGAAGCGACGGAATTCAGCTAGTTATTGTATACAAATTTACAAATAGGTACATAAACCCCTAATTTTAGAACATACAAAATTTCCCCCGGGTTCACCTCTCGCGATGCTGGATTACCTGGTCTGAGTTAACGAAGTTAGTTATACACGTGTTCCCCTATTTAGTATTCACCCAGAATAATTATGTGCAAAACAATAATCCTGTCTCTCCTACTTTCTTCCTTTTTACTTTCTATTACACTATATAGGGAGGAACCATGCAGGCCCGCTCGCAAGGCAGACGCGCAACCCTCCAAACGAACTATTAGGCTGGGCACTCATAACACTGTTAGATCAGCCATCACTATTAGGTAGACCTGTATCTGATAGTCTGATAGTGTGTGTGCTCATCAGGTACACCTGATCAGGTCCGCTTGTCAGGTCTACCTGATAGTGAGTGGCTGGCCTTACCCTGTATGTGGAAACTTTCGAACTTTTTTTTTCCTTGTCATAAACTTTTCACTGAACCTTACCTCCGACCTTACACTCACTAAGAGAAGGAGAAGAAGAAGACGAAGGAGACGAAAAAGAAGAAGAGGAGGAAGAGGAAGAAAAAGAAAAAAAAGAAAAAGAAAAAACCTAGGATCGTTATTCCCAAAGAAAGAAATACATAATAATATAATCGCTCCTAAAAACGAGTTTTTAATGAATCTGAAAATGTGAAAAACACCTGAGCTCTTACATGAAGCTGTAATAAAGTTGAGGCGAAAAAAAGTGAAAATTTCATTATTCATGTAATAACTACATGTATAGGTACAGATGAGTTTTTTCCTTAAAAAAAAAAAAGTTTGAGGGAGGCCTTATCGTCCCGAAATCGAAGAGAGAAAAGGAATACAGGATAGGAGAAAGCCAGCCGTTCCGAGAACTTGTCTGGGATAAAATCTGCCACTTACGGGAATCGAATTCGCAGTTTGTTTTATTCTTTTGTAATCCCGTCTCGAGTAGGTATAGGTACATATACCTACCTACACTCTTTAATCGTATCAGATTGTAGGAATAATAAAGTGAAAATTCTTCAGAACAATGCAAATTTAGATGAAAAATAGATGGAAAATCTAGAAAGAGAAGAAAAAAAAAGAAAAAAGGAGGGAGGGAGAAAGAAAGAGAGAGAGAGAGAGGAAAAAAGGGAAGGATAAAGAGAGAGAGGAAAAAACAAAGAGTTCATTTTCAGCTTTGCCTTTGATATTAAAATAGAGAGTTTGAACGAGAGAGAGAGAGAGAGAGCACCTAATAAGCAAATACATATTTATGATTAATTAGTAAATTAATATGTTTGTATGAATTACATAATTACGTAGATACCTATTAATCATCAATACCTATACAATAATACAATAGCTAGGTACCTACTACCTAATTACATTTTAAAATGTATTTTTTTTTTTTTTTTTTTTTTTTTTTTTTTTTTTTTTAGCTTAAGAAAAGTGTAAATAATTTGAAGCTGTATTTTGCACTTTTATTTTTTTTTATAGAGGGAACTGTAACTGCTAAGGTATTATCGTCCCGAAATCGAAGGGAGAAGGAAGACAGGATAGGAGAAACCCAGTCGTTCCTAGAACGAACATTATCCCATCAGGATAAAATCCGCCACGAGCGGAAATCGAACCTGCAGCCTAGCGCCTACAAGTCAGACGCGCTTCCAACCAAGCCAACTAGGCTGGCTATTTATATGATTGAAGAAATCTGATTGGCTGAACAGTTCAAATTCAACCAATCCGCTTCGTTTGATTTCAGGTCGCGCCATACCTAGTCGAATCAGGATAAAATCCGCCACGAGCGGAAATCGAACCTGCAGCCTTGCGCCTACAAGTCAGACGCGCTTCCAACCAAGCCAACTAGGCTGGCTATTTATATTATGATTGAAGAAATCTGATTGGCTGAACAGTTCAAATTCAACCAATCCGCTTCGTTTGATTTCAGGTCGCGCCATACCTAGTCGAATGTCGGGCATCAACCCTCTGGACAAGGTCTACAGGGAGATCGCCATTTTGAAAAAGCTAGACCATCCCAACGTGGTGAAACTGGTGGAAGTTCTGGACGACCCTTACGAAGACAATCTATACCTGGGTGAGTTGTGACGTCATAGTATTAAAGGTGTGTCCACACAGTCGACCGGCCGTCGACTATGTGTGGACTGTGGACACAGCTTTAGGAGCTACCTATCAAAGAGCACACATTACCTTTTTTTTTTTTAGTTTTGATAGAGGAACCTACCTGTCACAGCGGAGGTCTTATCGTCCTGAAAGGCCGTTCAGATAACGAATGTTACCTGTTTAGAATAAAATTCACCCCGGCCGATAGTCGGTTTCCAAGCTTACTAGGGTGGCCAAGTTTTGCATTTTAGCACATACGAGGTACTTAATAGGGTATAGAATTGTAATATGTTTGTAAAAACAAGAACACCAGTAACCAGTAACTTGTACTCTTCACAGCTACCTACACTGTTCACAGTTGGACCAACTTTGAAGAGTATAAGTTCTTCTTTTCAAGATGAATCTTCACAAGTCAGAATCTATCAGATGTTTTTACTGCTACGTAGATACTTAATTTTCTTATGCTCTGCCCTTTCATTTCAGTGTTTGAGCTTCTTGAACGGGGCGAAGTGATGCACATCCCGTGTGAGAAACCATTGGATGAACAGGAGGCGTGGTCTTATTTCCGTGATGTCATCCTGGGACTTGAGTACCGTAAGTGTCACAACGACTGCTGCTGTAGCAAAATAAATTTTGCGCTTTAATGTTGCTAGATTTTTGGTCTGGTCTCTACCCTTTCATTTCAGTGTTTGAGCTTCTTGAACGGGGCGAAGTGATGCACATCCCGTGTGAGAAACCATTGGGTGAACAGGAGGCGTGGTCTTATTTCCGTGATGTCATCTTGGGACTTGAGTACCGTAAGTGTCACAACGACTGCTGCTGTAGCAAAATAAATTTTGCGCTTTAATGTTGCTAGATTTTTGGTCTGGTGTTTCTTGGGGTGGGGCACCTGTTGTTGGCCTAACACAAGCCCTTCGCACTCAACTTTTGCTATTTCTTTAGCAAGGAAAATTTCAGGATGGTATCCTCCCTGTTTAAAGTCCCCTAGCCAGACTAAGCTGGTCTACTCCCTGTTTAAGTCCCCCAGCCCAGACTAGCTGTGCTGTTCTATTCTATTCTAATATTCTATTCTATTCCTTTTTGTCCCCAGTTCATTTCCAGAGGATAATTCATCGCGACATCAAGCCATCCAACTTGCTGCTCGGCCATGACAATCATGTTCAAATAGCCGACCTGGGCGTCTGCACGGAGTTCGAAGGGCCGGATGCGGTTTTGAACGCACCCGCCGACCCAGCCAGACAAGTTGTGCTGTTCTATTCTAGTATTCTGTTCTATTCTATTCCTTTTCGTCTCCCCAGTTCACTTCCAGAGGATAATTCATCGCGATATCAAGCCATCCAACCTGCTACTCGGCCATGACAATCATGTTCAAATAGCCGACCTGGGCGTCTGCACGGAGTTCGAAGGGCCGGATGCGGTTTTGAACGCACCCGCCGGAACGCCCGCCTTCACCGCTCCGGAAGCGATCAAGAGCGCCCAGGGCAAACAGTTCAGCGGCAAGGTAAGCGTGTTCGGAAATCATACAGAAAAATACAGAACTAGCGGCAAGGTAAGAGTGTTCAGAAACGAAACAATGGAGTAATAGTAATCGTACAGAAAAATACAGAACTGAAATAGTGACATAGGGGGTTTATTATAGTCGATGGCCCTCTTTGTACCAATTTCCATTGAAATCGCCGAGAGAAAAAAAAAGTTGTCGGATTGAGAAATAGTTTTTGCTCATCAGGTAGACCTGACAGGCGGACCTGATCAGGTGTATCTCAGTGGGTGCCTGGCTTAAGACTGCAGAGGAAGGGACTTTCCAGTCCTATCCCAGTAGAATAAACAAGGTCTATTCTATTCCATTCTAACTGTGGTGGGAAAGGGACTTCTCAGTCCTATCCCAACAAGGTAAATTCTATTCTAATATGTTCCTCTCCCCCCAGGCGTACGACATCTGGTCGCTCGGCATCACGCTGTTCGCGTTCGTCTACGGGCGTCTGCCGTTCGACGCGGAAACCATCGGTTTCCAAGCTTACTAGGGTGGCCAATTTTTGCATTTTGGCACATACGAGGTATTTAATAGGGTATAGAATTGTAAGATGTTTGTAAAAACAAGAACACCAGTAACTTGTACTCTTCACAGCCACCTATACTGTTCACAGTTGGACCAACTTTGAAGAGTATAAGTTCTTCTTTTCAAGATGAATCTTCACAAGTCAGAATCTATCAGATGTTTTTACTGCTACGTAGATACTTAATTTTCTTATGCTCTACCCTTTCTTTTTTTTTTAAAAAAAAAAAGAGGTTTGACAGAGGGAACTGTAACTGCTATGGTCTTATCGTCCCGAAATCAAAGAGAGAAGGAAGATAGGATAGGAGAAAGCCAGCCGTTCCGAGAACGAACATTATCCCATCAGGATAAAATCCGCCCCGGGCGGGAATCGAACCCGCGGCCTAGCGCTTACAAGGCAGACGCACTACCAACTAAGCCAACTAGGCTGGCAAGAAAATTCTTACTTTTCTGAAAGAACCTCTGATATTCTTCTCTTGAATTTCCAATCATCAACAAGTTCTTCAGTTAGCAACACTGTTTTCACACAAAACGAAAGGGACGAGAAAAGAGAATGGATAAAGGAGACCAGGACGAGATAGAATATCAAGAGAGAAAAAGGTATCTTTTTTTTCCCCCCAAAGAGGTTTGAGAGAGGGTACCTACTCTACTGTAACTGCTATAAGGGTCTTAACGTCCCGATATAGAAGAGAAAAGTGAGACAGAACAGGAGAAAACCGGCCGTTCCGAAGATCAACATTATCCGTTCAGGATAAAATCCGCCCTGGGCGGGAATCGAAGTCGCGACCTAGCGCTTGCTAGGAGCGCTACGCTCGAAGCTAACTAGGCCAGCTGTCTGGTAATGTCGCTGCTGATGGCTACTCCATTAAAAGAGATACTCAGCTGTCCTCACGAGGCTACGAATACGAAATAAAACCCGGGAAAAAATCTCATAGAAATTTGAATTTATCCTTTTTAGGATTTGGTTTTTGGTTTGAAAACTTACATAATGTCGATCGTCCTCTTCATTGTAAGCCAGCTTTACCACACCATAAGAACCCTGAAATCAGAAACGGATTCAATAGCATCAATCATCTTATTCGGGCTAAAACCTTTTCAAAACTTTTACTTTAGTAATGCCGCCCGCCACTGGTTGCTACTCGATTAAAGTAGCTTAGTTGAGTCAATTGTCCTCATGAGCCTGAGACGAGGGTACCACAATTTTATGAAACTTGGGTGAAAGAACTCTATCATTGAGTTACTTTCCATTATGTGGAATTCTAAGCGTCGAGTTTCCTGATATAGAGTTCAAAATAAAGTTCTCGCACCCAGTCAACTAAACTAAACAGGTAAGGTTCGTTCTCGGGACAGACTTTCTCTCATCCTATCCTCCTACTCCCTGCGATTTCGGGACGATAAGACCTTTGATACATTTCACACAACTCAATTCAAAATACGAGACCAAAAAATCATATTAAAATTGAAAAGAAAAAAAAGTCAACTTCACAAAGAACATGATGAAAAAAATTGTGCTTGACTCCAAAAATAGAATATTGAAAATATTGATGAAGGAAACCTCAAAAGAAAGTCGGTAGATAAGGTAAGGTACCTACTTATTATTACTCATTTACTTACAAGGTAGTCTAATGTAGTTACCAACTCTGACCTTTGATACATTTCTCTCTGTAAAAATAAAATAATAATAATAAACATACACACACAGACTGTAAAAAATACGAGACCGTACCTAACAAATCAATTCAAAATACGAGACCGAAAAAAAAAAAATCATTAAAATTGAAAAGAAAAAAAAATACCTAGTATCCAATAATAATAAAAACGGTAAGAATAATGTTAATACATAGGATGTCTAATATAAACCTAACAAATAAGAAAAAAAAGTCAACTTCACAAAGAACATGATGAAAAAAATTGTGCTTGACTCCAAAAATAGAATATTGAAAATATAAAATATTGATGAAGGAAACCTCAAAAGAAAGTCGGTAGATAAGGTAGGGTACCTATTTATTATTACTCATTTACTTACAAGTTTTGCATACCAAATTACCAACTCCTACCCCCCCCCCCCCCCACCCACCCCATCCACAACAAAAAAAAAAAAAAATGTGAAAAAAAATTAGGGACACCTAC